>NW_020173687.1:6990223-7012728 GCF_003031525.2 Neophocaena asiaeorientalis asiaeorientalis | reverse complement strand
TTTCTTTTGATTTCCATTTGCATGGAATATCTTTTTCCATCCCTGCACTTTCAGTCTGTATGTGTCCCTAGGTCTGAAGTGGGTCTCTTGGAGACAGCAAATATACGGGTCTTGTTTCGGTGTCCATTCAGCCTGTCTATGTCTTTTGGTTGAAGCATTTAATCCATTTCCATTTAAGGTGATTATCGATATATATGTTTCAATTCCTATTTTCTTAATTGTTTTGGGTTTATTATTGTAGGTCTTTTCCTTCTCTTGTATTTCCTGCCTAGAGAAGTTGCTTTAGCATTTGTTGTAAAGCTGGTTTGGTGTTGATGAATTCTCTTAGCTTTTGCTTGTCTGTAAAGGTTTTAATTTCTCCGCCAAATCTGAATGAGATCCTTGCTGGGTAGAGTAATCTTGGTTGTAGGTTTTTCTCTTTCATCACTTTCAATATGTCCTGCCACTGTGTTCTGGCTTGCAGAGTTTCTGCTGAAAGATCAGCTATTAACCTTATTGGGATTCCCTTATGTGTTACTTGTTGTTTTTCCCTTGCTGCTTTTAATATGTTTTCTTTGTATTTAATTTTTGATAGTTTGATTAATATGTGTCTTGGCGTGTTTCTCCTTGGATTTATCCTGTATAGGACTCTGTGCTTCTTGGACTTGATTGACTATTTCCTTTCCCATATTAGGGAAGTTTTCAACTATAATCTCTTCAAATATTTTCTCAGTCCCTTTCTTTTTCTCTTCTTCTTCTGGGACCCCTGTAATTCGAATGTTAATGCATTTAATGTTGTCCCAGAGGTCTCTGAGATGGTCCTCAATTCTTTTCATTCTTTTTTCTTTATTCTGCTCTGCAGTAGTTATTTCCACTATTTTATCTTCCAGGTCACTTATCTGTTCTTCTGCCTCAGTTATTCTGCTATTGATCCCTTCTAGAGAATTTTTAATTTCATTTATTGTGTTGTTCATCTCTGTTCGTTTGCTCTTTAGTTCTTCTAGGTCCTTGTTAAACGTTTCTTGTATTTTCTCCATTTTATTTCCAAGTTTTTGGATCATCTTTGCTATCATTATTCTGAATTCTTTTTCAGGTAGACTGCCTATTTCCTCTTCATTTGTTAGGTCTGGTGGTTTTTTTCCTTGCTCCTTCATCTGCTGTGTGTTCCTCTGTCTTCTCATTTTGCTTAACTTACTGTGTTTAGGGTCTCCTTTTCGTAGGCTGCAGGTTCGTAGTTTCCATTGTTTTTGGTGTCTGTCCCCAGTGGCTAAGGTTGGTTCAGTGGGTTGTGTACGCTTCCTGGTTGAGGGGAGTAATGCCTATGTTCTTGTGGTTGAGGCTGGATCTTGTCTTTCTGGTGGGCAGGTCCACACCTGGTGGTGTGTTTTGTGTGCTGACATATTTTATAAAGAGCATGAATATTTCAAATTCTGGATAATATGTTGATCTAGATTTTTTTTATACTTTACAAAATCACTTTTGTTTCTTTTGCTAAAATATGTTCTGTCAAGCCCTGGGAACTTATTCTTCATTGTAGAAGTACTGAACAAAATAAAAAATACATTCTCAGTCTTTTCTTCAGATGCTTTAGACATCCTGGCCTCATTTTAAAAGTGAGATATTGAAGTTTTCAGAACTTTAAAGTTATGATATTTTTGTCTCTCTGAACCTTAAGGTAACTGAAAGAAGAGGAACATTTTCCTGACATTCTTTTTCCTTCAACAGAGTGTTGTATATCACTCATATGGGATAATATGAGGAAAAATAAGGGGCAGCATTTGCCCTAAGATTTGTCACAAAATACCCTAAATTTTGAGTTCTTAATTGACTAAAGTTATAACTGCGCAATAATTTCTTCAAGTTAAACACTACCTCTTCATTTCACGCCCACCTTCCTTCATTTATCTGTTTATTCATTCATTCATTCATTCATTCATTTAACAGTCATGCACTGAGCATAAAATTAGGTATGGAGACAGCCAGTTGAATGAAAGAAATGCACAGAAAGAACATCAGATCCCAAGCAAGAGGATGCAGATTTTGATTAATTCAGCAAATGTTTATTGAACCTCTCCTGATTATCAAGCTTTGTGCTAGGCTCTGGAGATAGAGCTGTAAACAAAATACAGAAGTGCTGTCCTTATAGAACTTAAAGGATAGTGAGTCAGAAAACAAACACCTGAATAAACAATAGAGTGATCATTTCTGTGGGAGTCATACATGGGGTGATATGATAGAAATCTGTTGCTGGTTATTTTCAACAGATAGTGTAGTTAGAAAAGAGCTCTGAAAAGGTGGTCTGAGAACTGAAGGAACTGAAAGATGAGGACAAGCCATGTGAAAAGACAGGGAAAAGAATGTTCCAGGCTAAGGAACAGTATCCGCAGAGGTCCTTTTACATAAAGAATGATCTGGAAAGGAGACAAGGGTGGGTAAAGCGAAATAAAACAAGATGAGAAGTGGGGAAGGGTGCTAGGTAAGGTATGCCTTAAGACATGGTAACAGTTTTGATACATTCCCTTTGATTAGAACTATGGTATTAATGGCCACCTATCATATATCCAATAACTATGTGTTGTATAAGGGATCAGAACATCAGGAGAAACTATATATCCTATATGAAAGATACAGAAGCAATTTCAAATTTACAGAGGAGTTGAAAGAGTAGTGCATAGTACTCCCATATATCCTTTGCCTAGAGGCTTCTTTCAAGTTTCTAATTTTCCCGTTTATGTCCTTTGAAGTAAAAGGATGCATATCCAGGATTGCAGGGCACCAGCTGTCAGCTCTCTGATCTCCTCTCAACTGGGACAGGGCCCTAATGTGGCCTTGACATTAATTTTCAGTGCTTACAAGCCAGTTATTTTGTGGAATGGGGTTTCTCTAGTATTCGTTTATGATTTGACTAAGGTATGCATTTCTTCTTTTTTGACCAGATTATCACATATGTGATATCTTATTCTTCTGTCTGCATCCTACTGCATGGCTTGTGACACAGATTTGTTTCATTACTGGTGGTGCTAACTCTGGTTACTTCATTAAGATGGTACCTGCCTGGCATTATTGCCTCTACAGAGTAACTTTCCTCCCCCTGTAATTAACAACGTTTTGTAGAGCGGTAACTTGAGACTAATTAGACTCCTATTCTTCCCGTTTAGCACCGCCTTTAGCGCCGCTGATGTGCCTTCGGCGGACTTAATTATTAGGATGGTTGTTACCATGAAATGGAGGTTTTCTAATTACACAATTTCTTTTATAGTTGTTAGTTTGCATTTTTTGGTATGGAAAAAATCCCCCCCTTTTATTCATACAACTATTTGTTTATATTAGTATGGACTTGTCGATTCCAGTTTAATTTAGGGAGTTATAATCTCTTAATATCTTTATTAATTTTGAGGCTCAAATTTTCCCTGATTTTAGCCAGTGGGAGCCCCTTCAAGCTGTCTTTGCATCCTTTTGACATGTCCTCATCAATCTTTGAGCATTTTCTTACTTTCTGGTACGACAAAGTGCTCCAGGCTATCTTGTGATTTTCCTGACCTAGTCCTGGGAATCTGCCATTTCTCTGATGAGACCTGGTTCCTTTCAATAGAGAAATGATATTTAGAAACCAAGATCTGGACACTAGCTGTACTCATGGCCACTAGGATGTCAGTGATCTTAGGATCTCAGGGTGGAGAATTCACATCAATATCTCCAATTCCGATCCAACAATAAAAAGTTCATTCTAGCTTTTCCCCTTTCCATTTTTCCCCTCCCTTCTCAGACAGTGAGAAACCTCACTGAACTGTCATCTTATTGCATTTCAATACCCTCCTCATATGGACCACAGCTGTCACCAGACTGACTGAAAAAAAAAAAAAGAAAGGAAGAAATGAAGGAAGGTAGACATTCATTTTTTTTTAATGAACGAATTTAGTGATACCACAGTGAAATCATTTCTATTGAATGTATTTTGTTTCAGGATCACTCCATTTACAACCATATCCAGCCTCTTTCAATCTAAATTGTTAGTCACCCAACAAGCTTCCCTCCTAGGGTCTTTTGGAGTCCAGCATCACTGTTGTGTCATTGTAACCTAGCCAGTGGCTGTGTGGATCTGCTTTTAGAAAGTTCTTGTTTAGGCACAGGTGGGGGGGCTGTAAAAAATATATAAGTTACAGTTCTTCAACCAGAAATGAGGGACTCTGCTCTAGCAGAATGGCTAATCAGTCAATGACTCTATCTCAGAAAAGACTGAAAATGTCATAAGAAGAATAAACTGCATCAAAGGTGTAAATGAGGGAAAACTGATAACTAGAAACAGAAACTGTTCTCACTAGAGCTTAGTTTGTATTCTACCTCAGTCTTACTTGGCGAACAAGTAAATACCTAAGAAAAGATAAAACTGTTAGATTTAATAGAATTTGCAGAAGACCTTAAATTAAACACATCTAACAACAGCAACAAAAAAAAATGTGATGATGGGAATGTCAATTTCCTTAACAGCTTCCTCTATTTTACTTTCTGATGCCAGGTACAAATTCACTCTAAATTCTGTCACAGGGATTTAGATGCACATGTTTGAGACATTGACAGTTGCTCAGTAGTGGATTTTAAAATACCATTGGTTTGCAGGAATGCCTGATAGAGGATATGCATGACTCATGGGGAAGTGGGCCTTCCTGACTCATTTTCTAGGCTGCTTCTATCACCAAAGGCAAACATTTGACCCTGCAATCCCCAACATTAATGTATCTTACCCAGCTCTAAGTCTTGCTGCGTTATTTTTATCTTCTCACAAAGAAGTCATTCATCCATTAATTTCTTCAGTCAATCAACAAACACCAATAATTCTCTTCTGTCCTATCAGCATGGGATAAAAAGATGTTTCTGAGATTCATATATTTATTCACAATTCTTTACTAAGTAGTTACTATGTGATAGGAATTATTCTTGGTGCTGGGGATGAACAAGGCAAAAGTTTCTGTTCTCATGAAGTTTGTGGGAGATTGACATATAAAGTAATGAGTACTTTTCAGAAAATTATAAATGCAGTGAAGACAATGAAACAGGCAACATGATGGAGTGTTGAGGAGTGCTACTTTCGATTTGATGGTCAAGGAAAGCCATCCCTGAAGAAGTGTTGCTGGGTCTGAATGATGAAAAGGAGCACAAGTCTAAAAAGCCTTTGAGAAGAGTATTTGAGATAGTGATATCCATTACATTTTAAAGAAACAGTACAATACAAACTGGGCATTCGCTGTATTGATAAGTTCTTCAATGGAAGTATATATAGTGAGTTTAGGCAGACAGAAAGTAGTGCATTAGGAAGGCTGGGAGCATGAGACAGATATTGGAGATTAGGGAAAGCATTGCAGAAGGGTAGTATTTCAGAAGAGTTGATGGTATTTCTGAGCTTCTTAGGCACATAAGAGAAAGACATGAAGTCAAATTATCATGGGCAAAGGCTGAAACCACACGGTATGTTCAGGCAATAAACTTTGATGGATACACTTAGAGCTTATAATGAAAATGAGACTGAATGGAAATGAGTGGAAAGGTAGGAACAGGGAAATAGATTTTTTAAGTTCTGCACTGAGTACTTAACACTCAGTTGAGCTACAATTTGATTGCTGTGATTTTTAAAAAATAGGTTAATGATCCTCACAAACCACCTAGATCTATGATATTCCAAGCCTTTCTCCCAGTGTCTGGAAATTCTTAAGAGGGCCCCAAAGCTTATGCTAAGGAATGAGGGAGGGCTGAATGGGAAGACCTTGAGTATTCATGCCCTTGTTAAACTGGAGCTCTTGATTTTTTTTTTTTAATGTTTCTAGCTTGTTGGGATTCTGTTTCACAGGTTATTTTTGAATAATGAGTTTTAATATTAAAAAATTAAAAACAAACATAATTACACAGATCTGAGAGTTTTACTTCTGGCTATGGCAGAATGGCTTCTGGCAGACTAATCCCCGCTCCCCCCAGCCCACCTCCACCCCACAGAGCACAACTATAAAGATGGAAAGAAATAAAAAACCCTCTGAAAACCCTGGAGAGTGACCAAGATAGCTGGAACTTTCTCATAAATGATTAGTGATTGGTGCTACTAAATATTCAGTAAGAGAAGCATTTTCCCCCTTTTCCTATGTTCCTATTTTTGCCCTAAGTAGGAACTTTCCACCTTTCAGAAGTAGTGGGAATTTCAGTACCTGGTCTATTATCCATCCAATTCCACACACGTTGGATTGGTGCCATTTGGATCTGAGCATGTATATGTTCTATCTTCCCTGGACATGCTTGTGTACTTGCTTGTGCTTCTGCTTCTGTATTGTAAGCACCCTTGTGTAAAGAATCAGTCCTGTGTGTGCCCACTGTCACCACCCGAGCATATAAGGAAGTGACTCTGGGTGTCTGGATAAGTGTCCACCCCTGAGACCCTAACTCTTCTTGGGATGGACCATGGATTCAGCTCAGGAAGCACTGCAGAGCTTGACTGTGGCTGCAGATTGAAACGAAACTCTCCAAAATAAAGCCCACTAGTGTGAAAACCTAATTAAAAGGCTGAAATTTTGATTTCCATCTGTCTGACTCTTCTCTTTATTTTTCAGTTTATTCAGAACGTACAGGGAAAGAGAAGTGTCCTGATGCATTATCTCTCAAATCTCAACACACAATACAAATCAATAAATTATTGGTACTGTAGCTCTAAGAGAAGAAATTCCCAGGCCTAGAGCCTTCCTCATTTCCTGTCTTGCATTCCACAGTTCTGCTCTAATCCACTGAGAAAATGGGTTATCTCACAGGATTCATCTCAGCAATTGTTATTGAGTCACTTCCATTGGCCAAGTCTTGTGTTGGGTACTTTTGGGATATAAAAGTCTTGCAGTTCAGTAGGGGAACTCCAATCTGTGTGAGTGAACCATAATCCATTTAAGTTTGCAGCAAGGCCATTCTTGACTCCCCTTTGATAAAGCAACCCGAACCCTGACTCCATTCTCCACCCACCCATTTACTATCATGTTATTCTATCTATTTGCTTTGCTACACTTGTCACAATGAACTGAGTTACCTTGTTTATTTCCATTGTTAAATTATGTATTTCTGGACTAAAATGTTAGCTCCATGAGGCCTACAATACTGTTTTGGTCACCACTGCCTCCTTCTAAGCTAGAATATGATACTTGCTCAATAAATGTGTTTACTGTCAGGAGAATTAATTAATTATAAATTAATAGTAGAATATCACTTTATAAAAAAGTCAATAATAAGGTATGGTGCCATTTTGTACTTCTTCCTTGGAAAATTAGGAAAGGCTAGGAAGAGGAGGTGTCATTGCCACTGGACTTGGAAGCTAGGTTTGGGATGTGTAGAGAGGAGAAGCATTCTGGGTTATGAGAGAAGCCTAAATACAAACATGGCACCGAAATCGCAAGATTATTTTCATTCAATGAGTATTAGAATAATGACTAACATTTATTCCTCGTCAACTTGCACATATTTCCAGTGGGATGAATCTTACTAGTTCTTTCCACTCATACAAAGAAATTTTAAAATACAGTCAGATTCTCTCCTTGGGTTCATACAGAGAAGACTCACCATGCCAAAGGTTTTTTTAAATTTTGTTTTGTTTTTATCCCTCTTTTTGTATAAGAAGCTCTCTGTCTGACATTAAAGGGAATCTATCCCAACTGCAAGGTTGTGAGTCATGTTTGAGCAACAGTTCACTGAACAATAATTTTCTTCAATCGAATCTTGCTCTTGCTGGGGAAATTCTCTCTACACTTGACAGTACTGAGAGCTCCAGAATAAGAGTTATCTATCTTGTGCTTTCCAAGTCAAGCCTGTTGTCACCATCAAAAATCATTCATGAAGGGCCAAATCATCTAGATTTAGCCCCAGCTTTATCTCTGAACAAAACAAAATAAATGGACACCCTTTTTCTTTACATCACCTATGAACAAATTTTATCATAGTGTCTTTAACACTTTATCATCAGTTATTCATTTTTATGCTTGACCTCCCGTGGATAATGTGCCTTTGGTGGATGCAAGCTTGTCTTATTCTCCTTGATATTCTTGTGGCCTGGCACCCAGAAGGGCCTCAAATATTAGCTGATCGAATGGGTTTTGTAAATGATAACATGAATAAACATCAGACTATGCAAATCACCATAAATATTGAACATATAAAGTATACTGTATACATATTTGCAAGGTTTCTCAAGACTAAATAGGAAATTTTTAATGTCCATCATAAAGATATCTATTAAAACTCCTGTTCAGGTTTACCTTTTAAAAACGATAAACTATGTGTTAGAGGTATAAGCATCTAAGATTAGAGCCAGAAAATTTACTGGTTGGGGAATAGGAAAGAAATGTGACCTCAGATTTCCTTATAGAGATACTATGTTTCTGTCTTCATTGGATTTTCATTGCATGGTACCAAATATAAGTTCAGCAACACTAAATTCAGCAACACTAAAATGAATACTTTAATGTACTTTTGTATATTGGTTTAGTTTCTTAGAATTCTTACACAATGGATATTTCCTTTGATAATGTACACTATGGCAGGTGTCTTGACTCAGCGATCATATAATACAAAAAAAATTAGACTATTAAGCACCTACTAAATGACATACTATTCTGACAGCTGCTGATACCACAGGAATAAGATAGATATGTGCTTATCATTAAGCAGCCTTATCAAGTTAAATCTAAAGACACTGAATTAGTAATAATTAGTATGGTACTTGTAAAAAGGAATATGCAGTGAACACATGTTGGAAAAAAGATATCAGACCTAAATTTCTCTTCTGTATTGGGTCACTGTAAATGTAAATTCTACTTAGGAGTTTCAAAAAATGTATGGAACTTGTATAATTGTCACTCTGTTTATCCAGCCCAAACAGAGACTTGAGGAAATATCCTTGCCAGGCCCTTTCTGATGGAATGTATCTGAGGCCCAGACAGTCTCTGTGATATTTCTCCAGGGATAAAGCCCAGAACCTTTCTGGCAGGTTTTTCAAAGGGCTAGAAGTGGATTTCCACAACTTCACCCCCTTTCGCTCCTCATGTGAATAAGCCAAGCCACACTGTTCTGTGAGGTCAGAGGGCAGCATTCGTTTTCTTTAGCATAGCAAAGGGAATGATCAATATCTCTAAGATAATAAAGACTGTGTATATTGCAGATTTCTGATTTCAAGCAACAAAACCCCTTTCAGCTAGCTGAAGCTGAAAATGAGGCTATTCTATGTGGCAACAGGAATATTGCAAGGAACCAAGGGCAGGAAGACACCAGGGATCAAGTAGATGATAGAATCAGGAAGTAGCCCAAAGACAAGCTTTTCTTTCTTCATCTCTGATCCTTTTCTCATATTGACTTAATTTATGTTTGTTTCCCTTCCCTACTTCACAGGTTGGGTACAAGATTGACACCCTCTCTTTGAGGCAGTCTCTCTCTCTCTCTCTCTCTCTCTCTCTCTCTCTCTCTCTCTCTCTCTCTCCCCCCTAGATACTCCTAAAATAATCTGTTCACCCCTTTTCTCCTAGTAATAGATCCCCCAAATATCTTCAAGATTCATGCCCAACGGAAGTGTCTACACACCTCAACCTTTGCTGCAGCTACCTGTGGCATATGACTGTCAAATGAGATATAAGAAGACACAAGTACAATTTGCAAGAAGTCTTCTTAAAGGGAATCACATGGAAGAGAGCTTTTACCCCTTTTAGTCCATCTTGCTGCAGGATTGATAACTGTAACTGAAGCACCCATAGAAAGGACCATGGGAGAGATGGTAAAATGTGAAAAGAACCACGGGGTGAGAGAGTAAATGAACAACAAGAGGTTAGGAGTCTGGGACTCTGACCCCATACGGCACTATAACAACCCTGCAATGCCAATTCCTGGAAGTTGATGTGAGAGTTAAGTCCCATCTTTTGTAAACTACTCTTAATTTGTTTTGTTTTGTTTTGTTTTGTGTATCAACTTCTTAACTTAATCCTAACTGACTGATATACTTTCTCTCCCCCTATCTTTCTAATATTCTTTTCCTCTTACATTTTTTCCTACCCTCTTACTGTTTTCCAAAGACCTTTATCCCTGATCCTATGACTGGTCATGAGACTGTTTCACATTAAAATAAAGTGGCTGCCTCTCCAACTCCCACTTGGTGAGAGAACCAATTAGGGGGTCTTTGTGCACAAGATGGACTTTCTAAAGATTCCAGTAGAGTATGAGTCGGGGAGGCTGAACATTCAAAGGGGAGTCTTGGAATTGTTCTGAAAAGGATATTCTGCTAAGATGGATAAACCCAAACACCTTGTTACACTAAAATATTACACTTATAGAGCTCATCCCTCCAAGAAAGTAAAGTTACTCCCAAATGTCAACAGATTCAGAAACCATTTAGTGACTATCTCAGAGCTTGATCAATAAGACACTTTTAAGGGCTGTCTGGGGTGCAACCTTAATCTTGAAGTTGAGACCAAGGAACGGCCACGAGGTCTTCCGTGGTGTCTCTTTTATAGTTGCCACAAAGGAAAGATTCTCAGCATCAAAAGGCCAAGGCTTTAGCCAACAGAGATTCTTAAATTCTTATCACAATTTCTAAGGAGAAAGAAAGGGTAAAAAGTGTTTGTTTTATGTTGCTTATCCTCAAAGATTCAGAAGCATGACTCTGTGAACTAAGTATGTCCCAAAGGCAGGTCAGGTTGGTCTGAGAGCCCAGCTGTTTGTAGATGCCCTGCTCTATTTCATGTGGCCAGACGGGGGCAAAACCTTTGGGGTTTTATCCCATAATTCAGCCACTGCTCCCGCCCTTTCCCTTCATCAGCCAACTTTTATTGTATCTTTTTTATTGAGATGGTTTCTTTGCTTCACTGATAATTGGAATACGAGCCCTCTTTGCTGGTCTATAAATTTGGAAGTTACTGCATTTATGGCTGTGTCAATCTGACACAGTTTTTCAGCCCTGAGAACTGCAGCATGAGTTGATTTGTTGAGGGAAGGCAAACATTCAGAATATCATGCACGATTTGGATAGAGGCAAATCTATAATTTAACATTGCTCATGTCTGCACTATTGCACCAGCATACCAGTTGATGGTGGCAACTTGATTTGGATGAGAGAAATAAGTATCTCAGGGCCATTCTTGCATGAAACCTGATTTGGAAAAGGAAGTAGGTGGACTTCAAAAAATAGTGAACGTGGGTTTAATCCTATCTTTGTTACTTCATATGCTATTCACTAGGTACTTACTAGATTACTTAAATGTAAAGAATGTTTAATATTCTCTATGTGTCTGTTGTAATTTGGGTCTCTTTTATTTTCTCTTATAGTTTTAGTTGCTAATTTACTGGCCAGTATTCAGAAAGTCAGATTCACATGGTGAATGGTGGCTAAGGCCAATGGGCTTGGGAATCAGACTGGCTTTATTTAAACCCAACGCCACCTCTTCTAGCTGAAGACCATAGAAGAGATCTTGAAATTCTCAGAACTACAATGTCTTCTCTGCAATATAGTGATATTGACTATAATACCTGCCTCTTAGTTCTGTTGGGAGAATTAACTGAGATCATGTCAGTTAGTGTTCTTTGTTGTTGTTTTTTTTTAATTTAATTTTATTTTTTTATTGTATTTATTTTTGGCTGTGTTGGGTCTTCGTTGCTGCATGTGGGCTTTCTCTAGTTGCAGTGAGCAGGGGCTACTCTTTGTTGCGGTACACGGGATTCTTATTGCAGTGGCTTCTCTTGTTGCAGAGCATGGGCTCTAGGTGCATGGGCTTCAGTAGTTGTGGCACATGGGCTCAGTAGTTGTGGCTTGCGGGCTCTAGAGCTCAGGCTCAGTAGTTGTGGCGCACGGGCTTAGTTGCTCCGGGGCATGTGGGATCTTCCCAGACCAGGTCTCGAACCTGTGTCCCCTGCATTGGCAGACAGATTCTTAACCACTGTGCCACCAGGAAGTTCCAGCAACTGCTCTGAATGCAAACTATCCCTGTTATAGACTATAACTGTGGCATTTGGGGCCATTGGGCAGGATTCTGGGAAATCCTCCAAGAAGTTATTCACCTCTTCACCTGAAAGATAACCCAGTTTGACCTAATGGAAGCCTGGGATAGTGTGAGTCACGTGGCCCTTTCATGACATAGTTTGCCATGACCTCTAAAAATCAGACTGAAGTGACTATAATTGTAATGGGAACACCATATTCTGAGCAAGAACAGTCTCAGCTCTTCATCTTCTGGTCAAGTGCCTTCACAAGGCCCTGCCGTCCTGCCTTTGCTAAGGCACTATGCGCTCTTAATTGATCTGATGGAGGTTAAAGACTGATAGACCACTAGGCATATAAATATGCTGTTGTCCACAGAGGGTGAATTTGTATGTTTTCTCCTAAGTTTTTTTTTCCATTAAACTTCTATTCTCATAGAAATAAGTGATCACTAAAGAGGTTCAAAACACTCACTTATAATAAAGTGATTCTTTTTTATTTTTGCAACTTGCTGTGTTTGTCCATCCATACATTCATTTGTCTATCCATCCAACCAGTAAACATTGCTCGAGGATGTACTTCATCACAGGCACTCTCTTGGGTGCTGGGGATTCAGAAATGGGTAAGGCACGTGGTCTTCGTTCTCCTGTATCTCACTATTTAGTACGGTTTACAGATGAGCTCATCAACCTAATGTAATGTGATATGTAACCGTAACAGGTAAAGGATTCTCCAAGAAGAGGATCTCCCCTCTCTGCTTGGGGGAATAGGAAAGAACAACACAGGATGTGAAAACTGGGTCATATTGCAAAAGATGGAATAGAGACCAAGAACAAGCCAGTGATGAATCCCAGGAGAGAGTGCTGAGTCTGAGCTTCATTTCCTCCTCTGCCTCTCCTTAACTGCAACTTAAACCCAAACTTGTCTTCCCGTAGCATCTTATTTTTCTCATCTGTACAATGGAGACACAGTATATAGAGTAGTACCTCAACTTAGAATCCCCCATGTGGAGCTGTTAAAAAAAAAATAGCTACCCGAGCCCTGTCTCAGACATGTTATTTATCCATTCATAAATTCAGCCTACTTTTTGCGCACATGTTTATTAAGCGCCTGGTCGTACCAGATACTGTGCTAGGAACTGGGGAGCAAAAATTAAATGTCCTTGAGACGATATTGGGGAGACAAGCATAGCAAGTAATCACTATAAGAAAAAGAAAAGAAAAAGAAGATAAATATTTCAAAAGAGAGCTTATAATAGCAGCAACCAACTTATTAGAAGGACAGATTCCTGGAAGAAGTGAAAGGTGAACTGAGGTATCAAGGATGAGGCAGAAGAAGAACAAATTAATTAGGGGAAAGATGGGGAAACCATGCCTGGAAAAGGAATCACGTGTGCAAAAGTCCTATGAAATCAAACTCTTGGTAGGTGAGGCCAACAGAGCATTTTAAACTTTGCAGGTGATTGGATGTTCATTCAGGGTTGAGAAGCTCTCACTAACCCCCGATTCTCAGTTTTACAGGGCTGCTGTAGGGAGCAAATAAAAAGAGGCTTCTAGAAAGCCTTTGAAGTGTAAACAGTGCTTTACACAGAGTGTTGTGTGTACAATAGCCCTCAATGATCATCAGATAAGAATTGTACTCAGGGTATTAAAACCGATGAGCCCTTGATATGACCATAAATTTGGGGGATTACTCATATTTCACACCCAGATCGACATTTCATGTCCCTTTAGCCATAGTGATATGACTCTTACACTATCAACAGCTTCTCCATTTTCCATTTAAGAGGTCTTGTACCTCAGTGTGAACACTAATGGTGTGTAAGGATTGATGTTTATGAGAGTGAGGGAGAATGCCAGGAGAGTAGGATGAGCCCGGGAATGAAAGGGAAAGTTCTGGCTACTTGCCAAAAGAAATAGGAACTTACTCTGTAACGACCTATATGGGAAAATAATCTAAAAAAGAGAGGATGTATGTGTATGTATAACTGATTCACTTTGCTGTACAGCAGAAACTAACACAGCATTGTAAATCAACTATAGTCCAATAAAAAATTAATTAAAAAAAAAAGAAATAGGAACTTGCAGTCACGGATTGGATATCTGGTGGAAACAAATACATCACTGGTCTGGGGGGCAGGGCTACAGAGCTGTGGTCTTCACTGTCATAGTTAGACTTCTTGACTTTAAATGTGTGATAACCAAACCAAGCCGTCGTCCTATCCTTAGTTCATTATAACACCAAACCGTATAGCTAGATCTTTACAGGGTTGAGCTAATATCATAAAGGGATATGCAAAGTCCTGAGGAGCGCAAGTGAAATAAACGATGGAAATGCCAACCTTAGATTAAGGAGATACACAGTAACCACAGTCCCTGCCGTTTCCATGGGCAGGACATTCCTCATCTGATAGAAATCAGACGAGTGAATGGAGGTAACGAACCAAACCAGATGCTCCATGGGATAATTCACTTGGGCACAGAGATGTGATGGAATGGGAAATGGAGTCCCAGACGACAATATAAATCCTGCCTGGATTGTGACTGTATGTGAGTAACTCAACCCATCAGTGCCTACATTCTCTCATATACTAAACAGGGGTAGTAGTTATGATGATGATTAAATGAGACATTGAAGTTAAAATGTTTGACACATGCACAGAAGAATTCCAAACCATGTACTGTAGATACTCTCTCCCTCTAACTCCCATGAAGGAGGTAGAGCATAACTCACTACCCCTTAACTGTGGACTGTCTATTGTTACTTTTCTGCAAAGGATACAGTACAGGAAGCAGGGGATTACAGGGAGCTATACACTGACAGATTGGACCTCAGCCAACAGTGATAAATCATGTAGATAATATGTACCCTTAATAGGATACGGTAAGAATGACACTTTACCTCTTTGGTCTTCCCTCCCCCAAAATCTATAACCCCAGTCTAATTATGAGAAGATTAGCAAACAAACCCAGATTGAGGGTATTCTACAAAATACCTCAGGAATGTTTCACAAAACTGTCACAAGCATCAAAAATAAGGAAAGTCGGAGTAATTGTCACATGATATCTGGATGGGATCATCACACAAAAAAGAAAGAAAAAAAAGGAGGAAGTAAAGAAGGACCTAAGTTAAGTACCCAGGTTCAAATCCAAACAAATAGAATGTACTTAATAATAAATGTAACAATATCAGTTCTTTAGTTTTGACTAATGCAGCATAATAATGTAAGATATAACAACAGAGGAAAATAGATGTGGGATAGATGGAACTCTCTGTACTATTTTTGCAAATTTTCTATAAATCTAAAACTATTCTAAAATTGTAAAAGCTTATTTTAAAAATGTTGGCAGCACACGAGGGACATAGTAAGAACTCAGCACGTGTTCTCTATTTCCTCTTCCTTCTTCTCCTCCCTCCTCCAGTTTATACAACTTGAAAACTTGACTTAGTCAGCGTTCAGAGGCGTGCCTCGAGGTATATGGGTCTAATCCCACATACACATACGTATATGTTCCTCAAACTTAATGCATATATAAATATATAAGTTATGATGATTCTGCTTGCAAATAAGATGGCTTATAAAATAAAACCATGTTATTTTCTCACAATATAAGAAGTCTAGAAAAAAATAGGTACAGGAGTGTCCTGGAAGTCATCATTACCATTAAATATCCAGGTCTTCCCATCACTTGACTTTTCCATCTTCAGAACACAGATGGTGTCATCTCTGATTCCCAGTGACGTCTGCTCTAACCATGCTAATTCAACATTGAGTTGGCAGTTCTACCTGGTCAAAAAGACAAGAAAAGGAAATTAAAAGCATACATCTAAGAAAGAAGGAATTAGCAGTCAGAATTTGTGAATGACCTGAGTATCTATGTGAAAAATCACAAGGTATCTACAAAAAAAGGAAAGAAAATCCTTGTAGAACATATAAGTAAGTTCAGTGAGAGCATAGGATACAAGATAAATATACCAAAAAAAAAAAAAAATCACTGTGTTATACTAGCAACAACCGTGTGTACACTGAAATTTATAATATCAATATAATACCATTATGTGTCCAAAAGTCAACCACTTAGGTATAAATCTAACACAACAGGTTTAGGACTTGTGTACTGAAAAATACAATATGCTAATGAAAGAAATCAAAGATTAAAATGGAGAGTCATACTGCAGGCATGTATCGGAAGGTTCAACTTAGTAAAGAAGTTAGTGCTCTCTAGATTCTTATACAGGCCTAATAAAATTCCTATCAAATGGACCTACACACTGTCATACAGAGTGGAGTAAGTCAGAAAGAAAAACGAATACCGTATGCTAACACATACATATGGAATCTAAAAACAAAAAAAATAGGTTCTGAAGAGCCTAGGGGCAGGACAGGAATAAAGGCACAGACGTAGAGAATGGACTTGAGGACACAAGAGGGGGAAGGGTAAGCTGGGACGAAGTGAGAGGGTGGCATGGACATATATACACTACCAAATGTAAAACCGATAGCTAGTGGGAAGCAGCCGCATAGCACAGGAAGGTCAGCTAAGTGCGTTGTGACCACTTAGAGGGGTGGGATAGGGACGGTGGGAGGGAGATGCAAGAGAGAGGAGATATGGGGATATATGTATAGCTGATTCACTTTGTTATACAGCAGAAACTAACACACCATTATAAAGCAATTATTCTCCAATAAAGATGTTAAATATATAAATATATTTTTTAAAATTCCTATCAAAATCCCAGCAAAATTTTCTGTAGAGACAAAATTATTCTAAAATTTGTATGGAAAGGCAAAGGAATTAGAATAGCTAAAACAATCTTAGAAAAGGAAGGTGAGATGAATCAGTCTACCTGATTTTAAGAGTTATTATATAGCTACAATAATCAAGACTATATGGGATTGGAAAGAGATAGACACATAGATCAATGGAACAGAATAGATTCTAGCACGTACGTATTCCCAAATGATTTTGAACAAAAGTGCAAAACCAATTCAATGAAGGAAAAATAGCCTTTTCGATACATGGTGCTAGAGAGTAATTGAATATCCACAGGCAAAGAAATAAAAACGAACTTCGACCTAAGTCGCATACCTTATACAAAAATTAACTCAGAATAGATCACAGTTGTAAATGTAAAACTTGAAACCATAAAACTCTCAGGAAGAAAAAGAGAAGTCTTCAGGACCTAGAGCTAGGCAAAAACATGTTAGATTTCACACGGAAAACACAGTCCATAAAAGGGAAAATCAATACATTGGACCTCACCTAAATTAAAAACTTTTGTCTTGAAAGGTCTCTGTTAAGAGGATGAAAAGCCAAGCACCAGACTGGAAGAAAATTTTGCAAGCTCCATATCTGATGAAGGTTGAAGAATATAATGAATGTTCAAAATTCAACATTTAAAAAAAATCCATTTAGAAGATGGACAAAAGACATAGTCATTTTACCAAAGAGGAATACAAATAACAAAGAAGCATGGAAAAAGGTGTTTGACATTACTAACCATAAAAAAATAAAAGTTAAAATCACAATGTGCTATCATCACTATACACATACTAGAATGGCTAAAAAAATTTTTTTTAAAGTGACCAAAGCAAATGTTGGCAAGGATGCCGAGAAACCAGATCACATATATTTCTGGTGGCATGTTTTTTAAATAACTAAACATGTGACTGCCATACAACCCAACAATTGTACCTCTGAGCATTTATCCCAGAGAAAAGAAAATCGGTGTTCACACAGGAACCCCCACGTGAACGTTTATAGCAGCTTTATTCATAATAGCCCAAAACAGAAGCCCAGATGTCCCTTAATGGGTGAACAGTTAAATAAACTGTGGGACATCTATGATAAACTATTCAGCTGTAAAAAGGAATGAGCTACTGGTATACACAACACCTAGATGAATTTCCACGGAAAAGTGATGAGTGAAAACTGCCAATCCTAACGGGATGTATCGTGTGGCTTCAATTTATGTAATATTCCTTTTTTTAAGTTTTATTTTGTATTCGAGTAAAGTTGATTTACAAGGTTGTGTTAGTTTTAGGTGCAGCAAAGTGATTCAGTTATACATAAACATATACCTATTCTTATAATATTCTTGAAATGAATGACAAAGTTATAGAAATAGATAACAGGTTACTGGTTTCCAGGACTTACAGAGGGCTATGGTTTGGGAGAGAAGTGGATGTGGCTCTAAAAGGGCAGCAGGAGTGATCTTGTGGGGATGGAACTGTTCTGTATCTTAACTGTATCCATGTCAACATCCTGGTTGAGATGCTGTGCAGATCTTTTTCAGCTTATGATGGAGTTAATGTCCTGACAAACCCATCATAAGTTGAAAGTATCCATAAGTGGAAAACCCATTTAATACACCTGACCTACCTATCAGCATAGCTTAGCCTCATCTACCTTAAACATACTCAGAACACTTACATTAACCTAGACTTGGGCAAAATCATCTAACACAAGACCTATTTTATAATATAGTGTTGAATATCTCATGTAATTCATTGAATACTGTTCTGAAAGTGAAAAGCAGGATGGTTATCTGGGTACATAATGGTTGGAAGTGTCTGGGTGGTTGACCCTCATGATGGCATGGCTGCCTGGAAGCTGCAGCCCACTACTGCTGCCCAGCATCACAAGAAAGTATCGTTCCCCATATCCTGAGTCCAGGAAAAGATCGAAATGCAAAATTTGAAGTACGGTCTGATGGATATGCATCGCTTTTGCACCATAATAAAGCTGAAAAATCAGAAGTTGGGGATGGTCTGTACTATAGTTCTGCAAGTTGTTACTGTGGAGAAACTGGGGAAAGAGCACAGGAGATATCTTTGTATTATTCTTACAACTGTGTGCAAATCTACAATGATCTCAAATAAAAAGTTAAATTTAAAAACAATTATTCGGGCTTCCCTGGTGGCGCAGTGGTTGAGAGTCCGCCTGCCGAGGCAGGGGACACGGGTTCATGCCCCAGTCCGGGAAGATCCCACATGCCGCGGAGCGGCTGGGCCCGTGAGCCATGGCCGCTGAGCCTGCGCGTCCGGAGCCTGTGCTCCGCTAACGGGAGAGGCCACAACAGTGAGGGGCCCGCATACCGAAAAAAAAAAAAAAAAAAAAAAAACAATTATTCTAGCTTGGTCTTAATACCTCATTTGCACAATGAAATTAAATCCACTGGCATTTGTTGACACTGTATTTTAGATACAGTTAGGTACTGCAGGGGGTCCAATATGTGTATGTGTGTAATTTGTCTGTACAAAATTATAAGAGCAGAGCACGGAAGACACATTGCATTGACTAGGTGGTAAAGGCTGGGAGACTCTTGTCTTTTCCTCAGTCTCAGTTGCAGTATCAACCTCTTTGGTAGAGGGACTTCCACGGGCATGTACTTTAGACTTATGGGTACTTGCAGATAACTCATGATCACATCCTTGAACTAGAAATGACCTTTTACTTCTTTCCCAAGATAGATGTAGATATAGATGATATAGACAGAGGTATAGATTATGATTTTCAGTTATTTTATTAATGATATGTAAACTTTAACTCCTTTTTGTTGAGAAAAAGCCTGAAGGATTAAATGATTAATAATAGAGACTCGTCTGGGCCCAGAGTGACTGCTTGAGCTGAGCTAGTCACTAGCTGTGTGACATTGAGAAGGATGCTTACCCTCTCTGTCCCTTTCTTTACATAGAATAAAAATAAATATTACTTCAGAGAGTTGAAATGAGCTCTGAATGAATTAGTATTTGTAAAGCACATGGAACAGTGCTCTCAACAGCATTTGTAAAATAAATTCCCTCTGAATTTCTTCTGTAGTTTCTCCTGCAACTACAGTTTATGAAGTGAAAATAAATTCACTGTCAATTTTTTGTAACTTCTAAGCTGATAACACTTACAGATTTATATGCCTAGTTGTAAATGATCACAAGGAATTTGAATACTTTTGTAAGAAAAAAATGAAGTTAAAATAATACATCTTTTAAAAGATACGCTTTGAATGCTTCAGTTTGTCAAAATGTTGTTCATTTAAACATTTAACAATTTTGTTTTGTTTTTCTAGTTTCAATCCACATATTTCAAGAAGAAAACCCTGCAGGCTGTGTTTTTTTTTTAACATCTTTATTGGAGTATAATTGCTTTACAATGGTGTGTTAGTTTCTGCTTTATAACACAGTGAATCAGATATACATATATCCCCATATTTCTTCCCTCTTGCATCTCCATCCCTCCCACCCTCCCTATCCCACCCCTCTAGGTGGTCACAAAGCACCGAGCTGATCTCCCTGTGCTATGCGGCTGCTTCCCGCTAGCTGTCTATTTTACATTTGGTAGTGTATATATGTCCATATAGGCTGTGTTTTATTATAATTATTTTGTCAGTGTCAAGAATGCAGATGCATGGATTTGATTTGTTTGTTGAGCATTAACCCACTATGTGCCAGGACCCTCATCCTTGCACCACTTTTTGGACCAATAAACTCCCTGGGGCATGTCAATCAAAAGATCAACTGTGTTGCATTTAACCAGGGAAATGGGATAAAGATATTTTAAAAAATACGTACATGCCTTTACTCACGGTTCTCGGTATGACACGAATGCTGGCGATTTGCTGAGCAGCACAGTTGATAACCAGAAAATTTGGACCCCTTTACTCTCAACTTAGAACAATGTCATTTCTCAGAGTGACAGCAGAATGATGCTTAAAGATAATAAATTCATTAATCTTACCCTCATAACATTTCAAATGAATAATGAGAGATGAGTAAGTGACTCAAAAAGAACTTATCACCAGAGGTCTCCACTTTGTAAGGCAATTAACAAAACAAAACAGAGCAAAAAGGAGCTTCAAAAGGAGGGTTGATTTAGGGCAATGGGTCTTGTCTGGGGGAGATTTTGCATCTCCAGGTGACAGCTGTCAATGCTGGAGACATTTTTTGATTGTCACAACTAGAAGAAGGGGTATTACTGGTATCTAGTGGGTAGAAGCCAGGGATGCTGCTAAACATCCTACAATGCACAGAACAGCCCTCCTTAACAAAGAATCATCTGTCCCAAAACATCAGTGGCACCGAGGTTGAGAAACTCTTTTCAGGACGTTTGATTTGCTTGGTTGGCATAATTTACCAAGCCTCCACAGTCTTTTTTTCCTTTTTCCATGTAGAATAGTAAAAGGTGATAAGAAAAATGGATATGAGGCTCAACACGGTTTTCTAACAGGCTCTATTGCAGGCTCTCTGTAATATTCTTTTTTTTTTTTAGATTACTTAGCATTGCTTTCTATTTTCTTTTTTAAAATTTTATCAGAGTTATAACTGAATTACAATGTTATGTTAGTTTCAGGCGTACAGCAAAGTGAATCAGTTATACATATATGTATATGTGTATATATATATATATATATATATATCCATTCTTTTTAAGATTCTTTTCCCATATAGGTTATTTCAGAATATTGAGGAGTTCCCTGTGCTAAGTAGGTCCTTATTAGTTACCTGTTTTATATATATCAGTGTACCTATGTTAATCCCAATCTCCTCATGTCACCCCAGTGTTCATTGCAGCACTATTTACAATAGCCAAGACATGGAAGCAACCTAAATGTCCATTGACAGAGGAATGGATAAAGAAGATGTGGTACATATATACAATGGAACATTACTCAGCCATAAAAAGAATGAAATAGTCTTTACAATATAATTTCCTTTTGACTTGACTGTCCTCCTTGGGAGGTGATGTCTCACCGAGAGCCTGGCCAAGATCATTTCCATCTTTATGTGCCTAGTGGTTAGAGTGTGTGATGTGAAGTTCTACACACTCAGCAAAAGTTTGTCAAATGAATGGTTTCATGAGTCATCATAGTAGGATACTTCTCTAAAAGGAGCACCAAAGAAACTCTACATTTAAAGAACGTGTGCTTCAGAATCAATCAGTCCTGGATTTAAGGGAAGATTGTGGCATTAGCAAGCAGGCAAGGTATAGTGGAACAGGTAATGTAGATTGTTAGGAGGAAAATTGAGATATGAACAAAGTTTTGAAGGAAGATGTCAAGCAAGAATACTCTACACAAGAAGTTATCCAAGTATAAAGACAATGGCCAACCTTCTCAATCTGAAATGCCTATGAATTCCTCCTTGGGAAGAAAAAACTTGTCAATACTATCCAGACATTTAAGATTTTAATGTAAGTAACAAACTTCAAACAGAGGACTGGCAAAAGGACTGGTGATAAGTACTCAATATGTATAGATGTTTGCATATATATTCAACATATACATTTATATATATATGTGTGTGTGTCTGATTATACATATATATTTATAAAAATATATAAGTGTGTACTCAAATATAAATACCACATTACTGATAAACAACTATAGAAATTATGTTCAGGGTGTATAGATAGTAAACCTGAAAAAGTAAAAATACTATAATGAATGAGTAACAAATTAGAAAGTGGCATTAGGGTCCTTATTCACACAACTGAGTAAAACTAAAACTATAGGTTACAAAAAATGACTCTGGGGCTTCCCTGGTGGTGCAGTGGTTGAG
>NW_020173687.1:6853729-6989956 GCF_003031525.2 Neophocaena asiaeorientalis asiaeorientalis | reverse complement strand
ACTCCTGATTTTTAATGTTATTTATTCTTTCTAAATTTCAGAGATATTGGGAAGATCCTTTTTTAGAGCAGAATAATTTATTTGCCTTTTAATAATTTTATATAATTTTTTCAGTTTATTTCTTATGTTAAATTTAACAAAATATTTAATATTTTTTATTTTAAAATTCCCTATAATATAACGTTTCCCTAGAGTATTTCTCTTTTTCTCTCCTCTCTCTCTCCCTATCTATCCAATCATCCATTTATCCATTCAGGTTTGTAGGAAGATACCTGGAATGGTGCTAAGAAATGTTTCTTATGCTATTTCCATGTGGTTGGATTTGGAGTAAATTTTAAATTTCATATTTTTCTTCAATTAATTTTTATAATAAACATTATTATTTTAGCAAAAACAGTGGACCAAACTTCTTTTATTTAAAACTTTTCCCTCAGTTTATTGACACATAATTGTCATACATTATATCATTATGCTGTACACTTTAAATTTTTATCATGCTGTATGTCAAAACTTTGCTTTTTAAATACAGTAAAATTGTTTTTCTTCAGCACACAATTCTATGAATGTTAACATGTATGTAGATCTGTGTAAGCGCCATTACAGTCAGGGTACACAGCAAGCCCACAGCTCCAAGAACCAGCCTCATGTTGTCCCTTTATAGTAACACCTCCCCCCAGTCCCTAAGCCCTTTCAGCTACTGATCTGTTCTTTGTCACTATAGTTTTGTCTTTTTGTCTTGTAAGTAGAATCACATAGTGTTTAATCAGGGTTCTCTGGAGAACAGGACCAGTAGGATGTATGTATATTGTAAGGAATTGGTTCACGTGATTATGGAGTCTGAGAGTCTAAAAAATCCAAGAGCTGCAGTTGGCAAGCTGGAGGTCTAGGGCAGTCGACGGTACAGTTCCAATCAGAAGGCAGGAAAACAAATGAACTTAACTTATAAAACAGAAACAGACTCACAAGCATAGCAAACAAACTTACTGTTACCAAAGGGGAAAGGAGGTGGGGGAGGGATAAATCACGAGTTTGAGATTAGCAGATACAAACTACGATATATAAAATAAGCAACAAGGTTCTACTGTATAACACAGGGAACTATAGTCAATATCATGTAATAAACCATAATGGAAAAGAATATATATATATATACACACACACACACATATATAACTGAATCACTTTGCTTTACACTGGAAATTAACACAACATTGTAAATCAACTATACTTCAATTTAGAAAAATCTTTTTTAAAAAGGGAGGAAAAGACCAATGTCCCAGCTCAAGGCAGTCAGGATGCAGAGTTCCCTCTTCCCTGCAGAAGGCTCACCATCTTTGTTCTCTTCAGGCCTTCAACTGATTGATGAAGACCACCTACATTAGGAAGGGCAATCTGCTTTTGAGTGTTGAGCCCTATCACTTCTTAAAAAGATTTTGAACACAGCTAGGACAAAATATTGACAGTGGTTAATTCTGAGTAGTAGTGGTATGAATGACCTATTTCTTCCTGATGCTCTGTGTATATTTTACTTTGAAAAGTTAAATTTTCCAAGAGGAGAAAAATTTTTCAGTAGATCATTCTACAGTTTGTATGTAGAGACTGGAAAGACTTCTGTGATTCATCCAGAAGACAAACTTAAGAATAGAAAACACCGAGGAAATACAGAACACAGACCTTCAGCATTCCTGCTTATCTCCTCTTTGACTCGGTCCAAGATAGTTTACTCTTGGTTGTCAGCTTGGGCAACCAGCTGTTCTCTGTAACTTTGGGCTTAAGTGGTCGCTTCGTGGCACCTAAGAGAAAATACAGAGTTGGAGGAAAGTGACTTAGAACCAGAATCAAAGGAAACTGTGAAAGTAAATACACTTTATTGAACTTCATCTGTCACAAAGGAGTAAAATAAAGCGCAGACTCTGGAGTGATTGAGCGGCACCAGACTTTACGCTGAGCTCAGCTATTAAATATTGTCATGTATCACTGTGCTCTTTCTCTTGCCTCTAAATGAACTTCCTTTGCTCCCTTTAGATTCATTTATTATGCAGTGAGTTGCTATTTAAAAAAAATTATTTGGAAGAAGTGACTAATATACTTGCACAGACCACCTTTTGTGCTAACTGGGTTTATTTGTCTGCATCAATGCAAACTCACAAAGTTTTTCTCGTGAAAAAGGCAAAATCTACCGGTAGGATACCTACTCACAAAATTCCTGCCTATTACGAAATCCGTATACTGTCTAAGACAAAGTTTTTAGCAACTAAGTTCGGGGCCGAACTACTGAAAACCTTCTTTCTTAAGGACATCAATTTATACGGAGTATAAAATAACAACAACAAAAAAAGAAATGAAAAAACAACCACCCAGAAATCCAAGCAATCCAGTAGATATGAAAGGGAGCCAGGAGGTTCTAGATTGTTAGGTCCAAGCCATGATGAAGGTAGAATATACTAATGTTTCTATTAATGCATGTTCATTTAGGGTTTAAAGAGCAAAGATTCTGCTTAACAAAAAGAAATGAATAGATCAAAATTGCTCTATTTTTTACAGCAATTTCTAATATTTATACTTTTTTGAAGTTTTTTTTAAATTAATAAACTTTAGTTTTTAGAACAGTTTTGGGTTCACTGCAAAATTAAAAAAAAAAAAAAAGAATTGGGTCTCCTCTTTTGGGTTAATAACTGTATAGTATCTGAGTTAACTGGATACTTGTGGAATCCTCTTCATTGAAAGAAATGGGACTCTGACTCCCAAGCTTAAAATCCTTTGTTGGATGCTGGTGGCCCCTAGTTTTAAGCACCTATAGCCCAGTGAGAGTTCTTTCCTAATGGGGCCATTGATGATCCAGAGTGAGGTGAGGAAACTCAGAACAGCGGATGGAGGTTCTCATAAACTAGATTTTTTTCAGTTTAACATATCTGTGGTCTGCAGAATAATGCCCCCCTTCAGGTGTCCACTTTCTTTTTTTTTTAGTATTTTCTTGGTCATGCTGTGCGGCATGTGAGATCTTAGTTCCCAGCCAGGGATCGAACCTGCACCCCTTGCATTGGAAGCACAGAGTCTTAACCACTGGACTGCCAGGGAAGTCCCTTCAGGTGCCCACTTTCTAATCCCCAGAACCCTGTGATTATGTTACTTTACATGGCAGAGAGGACTTTGCAGATGTGATGGAATTAAAGACACTGAGACCAGGAGTTTAGCCTGGATTATCCAGGTAGGCCCAATGTAATCAGTCGAATCCTTAAAAGTGAAAAATCCCTCTCAGTTTTGGCCAGAAAAAGAGATGTGATGACCGAAGGAGAGACAGAGATATGTGATGTGAAAAAGACTCACTTCATCATTGCTGGCTTGAAGATGAAAAAAAGGACCATGAACCAATGGATTTGAGCAGCCTCTAGAAGCTGGAAAAGGCAAAGAAACAGACTTCCCTGCAGAGCTTGCAGGAAGGAGGCAGCCCTGCCGACACCTCATCTTTAGCCCAGTGAGACCCATGTCTGATCGCTGAACTACAGAATCATATGATAATAAACCTGTGTTACATGAGGCCACTAAGTTCGTGGAAATTCGTTATGGCGACAACCAAAAACTAATACAACATTTTTATTATTTTTGTGAGATCATGACTTTTGGCATCTTTTTTCTTCTATGAAACAATAGAAAATGGTACTCTGCGTGTGTGAGGGGGTTTAGTTTCTTACTTACTAAAAGAAAGTATAATCATCTTTTCATTAGTCCTCTAATCTCCCTCCGCTGTTCCCTCTGTTCTGCATCTCTCTGCACCCCCCTTCCTTCCTTCCTTTTTTAAACTGTCATGAAACCTAATTGTTCACATTACAAAGTCCATGTGTATTGTTCATACGTACGTCTTGGATGGCCTTTCTGATCCTGTCCACCTCTCCAGATGCACATCTCCCCACCCTCCAACTCTTTATGCTCTGCGATAGTGGATACCAATTCCCAATTCCTGTGATAGTGGAATCACAATTCCTCGGGGTACTTACGAAGATCCACACACCCACTTCCCACCATGCACCTACTGAACCAGCATCCCCCAGGGAGGGGTCTGAAAATCTGCATATTTATCAGGGAATACAGGCCTTAGTGAAGTACGAGAAATGTCATTCCAGCAGCACCAAGCTGGTGATATGCCTTGTGCTTGCTGAGTCCCCTCACCCTGTGCTTCTAATCAGGCGCCCCTCTGCCTAGAATCCCCTCTCCCCACTCTGGTTCCCTCCCTGACTTTTCCTGGCAAGCACCTCCTCATGCTTCAATTGATATCGTTGGATTCTGCTTCTTGGGAAAGAGTTCCCCGGCCAACCTTCACTCCTCGAGTCCTGTGGAGCGTTCGGCATAAACTACAGTGAAGGCACTTGCCATACTGTTTTGTAATCATCTGTTTGTCTTCATCAGCAAGATTCTATCCTTGAACAGAGAGATCGTGCCTTATTCGTTTTTCTCCCCCAGTGTCCAGCACGGTGCTGGAGAGGTTATTAGGTGCTAAATAAATGCCTATAAAGAGACCGAGTAGGAGAGGGAATACAAGAACACATTAAATAGTAGAGGCATGACGTCATGAGGCAATCCTCTGCTTTCTCCTTTAAGCATCAAGCTCATTTTCTGATAATTGCCTAGGGACCCAATTTAGAGAGTCTGTCACAAATGTCTGCATGAGAGGAGAAATCTGGTGTATGGGTTTTCTATGATAGAAAGTCTCGCCATGACAATGTTACCTTCAAAATGTATTTCACTTATTTCTGAACACTTCTCACCATTTCTATGAACAGCACTGTGGTCCAAGCTTCTATCCTCTCTGTGGTCTCCCCGTACTTCCTCCAATATGATGAGCACATGGGCTTTTGTCCTCACTACTTCCTCTGCTTGAGAAGATCTTTTTATATCATGGTATATGGATCATGGCTCACTCCCTCCCAGAGAGGCTGTGCCTAGACAACCTGTCTAAAATGTGCTCCTATCACAAGCTATTAATTTACCCTGCTTTATTCTTTTTTTTTAAGTACTCATATAAAATGTCTACTATGTATTTAAATGTTTGCTTTTAACCTGTCTTGACAATTAGAATATGAGTTCCACGAAGGCAGAAATTTTGTTTGCTTTGTTCACTGCTCTGTCCTAGTGCCTAGAGTAGTTCAACATATACTGTAGAGGTTTAATACATGTAGTAGGCAACATGTATAGTAGGCATTCGGTACGTTGAATGCAGTAGGTATCCAACACCAGTATATGTTGCAGGCTGCGTATGGGTGTGGCAGAATATTCCACGATAGTCATGCAGCCCGGTACAAGGCACGATGCCTATGTGTACTCATCTAGGACACATCAGATACCTGAAAGTGCATTTTAAAGGCACATCAGCTGTGCCTGTGATTGCCAGTATACAAGAATGTGATGTACATTCTGTTTCTCGGTTGTATATGGTTATTTCCTAGGAAAGCATGTGAGAGTTTTCCTGTTGTTTTTTCCCTTGTGAAAGTGGTCCCTGACTTGTCCACGGCAGCCTGTGGGAGCACGGCTGGGTTTGTTGTGGGCTGTGGTGTTTCTGGATGTAGGTCCAGTTTAGCTTTTTCTGTTCTGCTGCTGAGATCCATTAAAAATCAAATAAGCAAAGAGAGGTGAGCCCCGGAAGCCTTGTTTGCTTGTGCAAGACAGCCACGTGTTCTGTTTCCACCTCCCTCCAGAACACCCTCTTTGTTTGGAATTCCTGGAGTGCAGTGAGCCATCCACCTGCAGGATTTGATCCTGGGATTTTTTTTTTTTTTTTAACTGCATAGTAACTCTTATATCAAGCACAGCACTTTTTTTTGTTAGCTTCGGGCCATTGCTGTCTGTATTATCTTCCTACCTAGGAGTCTCTTGCTTCATTTTGCTGATGCCCTGCAGGGATTTCTGAACTCTGATCCATTTCCTTTCCATACCTTGAAGTTTTTTCTTTTTTTTTTTCCTTCTGGGCTATAGCTGCAGCAACTATAGCCTTAGCTCTTAGACACTGACTTCCTTTCTTTGCTTTTCTCGGTTTTTCTTTCTGTCTTTGGTGGATCAGATGTTTCCTAATTGCAAGAATAAAAAATATACTCCAGGGACCAGCGTCCGAGGCTGCATAGTTTTCTATTTTGAGTTACATTTGTGTTGCTTCCCTGCCCGACTCTTCACATCTCCATGCTTGGGATGGCACAGTCGGCATACGATGGTGCCATGGATGTCTCGTTCATTTGATGGGCATGAACAGCTCTGGGACAGTGCATGCGATGCCTTTTCAGAGAAGCAACCCTGCCTTTGAAATTATATTTTAAAAGCTCTTAGATGTCTGGGTTTACATCTTTCTGCCTGAAAGAAATAAAAGGAAAGAAAGAATATGCTGGATATATCAAAGGAGAATACTTCTTTCTTCCCTTGCCATCCTTCCCGTCTCCAAGTGCAGGGTCCACATGGACACAGTATGGGCATGTGCTTTGAACTTGATGATTGGAAAGAGAGGGGTGAGAGGGTATGAGCCTAGATGAGACATTGGTTAGCACGGGGTGGATGAGTTGTTGGATGAGTCTGGGCTATCAGAATCCTCCAAAGTTTAGTCAGATCTGCTAATCTAAGATGACCAACTTATCCCAGTTTTCCTGGGGCTTTCTCGATTTTAACACTGAAACTCATATATCCCAAGCAAACCAGGATGGTTGGTCACCCGACAAAATCATCCAAACACAGTTTTGAGTGCCTACTATGTGCCAGCATGTCCCTTAAGGAAGCTCATGGTTTGGTCAGCCAGTCCTTTATCCTGTCCTCATCTGCGTTTTTCTTCCTTCTGTTTACATAAACCTTTAAAAGTTGCCCTTTCGTTAACGATTTCACATTCACGCCTGGCCTTGGTTGTCCCGAACGTTTGACCCTCCGTTTATTTGATTTTATTCTCTGACATGACCTTGGTCTCCCATAGATCCAAAGTGAAAATGCGTTTGGAGTGACAACAAAAATTGAACGTGGGTAAATCTTAGGGAAGACAGTAACCCACAGAGGAAAAGAGGTACAGAATGCAGGGGTAGCACGATGGGGCTCTGTCCCACCACCGCATGCAGAGAGTATGCCCTCGGATTTGCACAAACGCTGGTAAAATGTCAAAAGCAGGTGTTTCTTCTTTCTTCAGTCTGAGCTTCAAGCTAACATGGGCATTCAGCTAAATCCCTCCCAGGTGCTGAAACAGTATGCGGTTTAGGATTTGAGAGGTAATTATTGCTGAATGCATTGTACGGCCAGTGCACCTGCCAGGTAGATGTTATGAAAGAGAGTGCGGGGGGAAGAGGGAACCAAAAGAATTTGGGGGACAATTTTTCCATCACAAGACCTCTTAGAAAACCTAAGACCCTCAAAAGCCAGTCATGGAGCTAAGTATATTCACAATATGGTTAACAACACAATGAGGCAGGAGGAACTGAGAATCCTAGCAAGATAAGCCAAGGGTTCCTGGTCACAGAAAACAACAACAACAGGCCAGTGGCCCTGCCCTGAAGGAACTCAGGATCCAGTGGGAGAGTCAGAAATAGATCAAATAACTGCCTAAGTTGATGTAAAATCACCGATGTGATGACGCCATGAAGGGGAGGTACCAGGATTTCTGAAGGCAGATAACGGAAGGATTTGAACCAGTTGGGTGGCTTCCCGAGAAATAGGAAATTGGGCTCAAATGAATAATATCTGTGCTTGTTTAGTGCTTAACTGTGCTGGCACTGCCAACAGCTTTCCTTGCACTTTCTTGATTAATTCTTACATATCAAATTTGAAGGTAGGCGTTATCCTTTCAAACCGCCTTTGCTGTAAGAAGAGTGTTCCAGCATTATCTTTAATCTCTGGGGGGATGTTTCATCATTATCAATATCCTAAGGAAGAATATTCCATTAAGATTCCCTAGAATGGAGGTGAAGTGGAGCAGAATTTGCCACCCCAAAGGTACCTCTTTGTCAGTAAAAGGCTGATTATTTTTGGAAACAGCACACACAGGGAAAACTCAGTAGAAGTTACCCTTTTACCCTTTTGTAAGAGACATTTACTGAGGAAATCTCCATTTGTAAGGGTGTCTCCCTCTCTGTACCTGGATGACTATATCTCTAGAAACTTATCCATAGAGAAGGCAAGGACTTAAATCTGTACAACAGCCATACCCTTGTTTACCTTGCTTTTCCTGATTACCTCCCATAACTGACTCTCCCCACAGGCAAGCTGAAGATGGTATTTAAGGTAATGGCTTGGGCCTTTTCGGGGAGTTACTCAGTCTTCCTGGGTTTCTCCCTTGTATACAGGAGACATATGTTATTAAACTTCTGTTTGTTTTTTTCCTGTTAATCTTTTATAACCAAGGGGTCTTAGCTAAGAACTTAGAAGGGTAGACGCAGAGGTTTCCCTATTTTCCTTCCTCACTGAGGTTCCCTGAGCCTGTCTTTTGTACCTCTGTAACTAGGGCCTAGAGATTCTGCAAAAGTACAAGTCCTGCAAAGACTAAATCTCAGATGTTAGTTGAACGAATTTATTTATTCTCCATATACAGATTAGAAAATTTGGCCTAGAGAGGTTAGGCAGTGACCTTACAGCTAGTAAGCAGTGACCTTACAGCTAGTAAGAGGCAGAACCATGGTGAAAACCATGCTCTATAGCTGTAGGGTATCTTCCAAGGGAGGAAGCAGGGATGCATTCTGATGTGAGGGTGCAGCAAGTGCACAGTGCATGGTCCTGAGCAGTTCACGGGTTTGCAGCCTCTCCTATATGTCCTTGAAGGGCAGCACCCACAGTGCTGCCTTGGTGTCATGTGTGTTTCCTCTAAAAGCAGGATCTAGGCCGTGTCCCGCCCTCATAGTCAGGAGAATCATATTTCACAAATGGTAGAGAGGAGCTGCGGGACTTTGAAACCTGGCCCCTCAAGATCGCCTGTCCTGCTGATAAAACTACAAATAGGCACGTCCGGGCTCCTGTTTCAGGGACTGACATCCATGGCTCTGGATTGCTTGTGTGTCGACAATTCCTCTTGGAAAATGTTATAAGCACCTTTTGAAAGCCACGCAGTGCCGAGGAGCTTGCATACAGCACAGGCACAAAAGCTTGAAACCTTGAGGCTCTGCCCACATGGATTAAATAAAATGCTTTAAGTGACTTTGCAGCTACTTAGAAAAAACAATTTACATAAGTTGATGTGCTGTTGGAGGGGGGTAGAAAGGGTGGTTTTAATTTTTTTTTAACCTTCTCTTCCCCTTAGTTTAATAGCTGCAGACACCTCAAAGAGGCAAGTCCTTTTAATAAAACCTGCTTGTAAATTTACTGAGACAGAGTCCAGATGCCCTGATTTCAGGCAGCTCCCCAGGGCCTCCCACATCCACTGCGCCAGCGCGGAAGGGCCCCGGGCTGGGCGATGCCCGAGGAGGCCATGCGCTATGACTCATGCTTTCTGGGCCCTGAGATGCTCCAGTCATTCCAGGATATTTAATTGCTAAAAGTATTCAAGGTTTTACTGAAGAACTAGGCAATGCTCAGAGGTTTTACCTTGCTTTACCTTGATGAAAATGGACTCTGGAGAACTGAGATACCAGCACACAGCAATCACACACACACACACACGCACATATGCACACATACACATATACACACACGCACAATACACATATACATACACGCACAATCCATACATATACACACATACATAATACACGTGTACACATATACACACATCCATACCCACACATGCATACACATACACACATATACACACATGCACACGCATACAAATGTACACACATGCACTATACACATATACACACACGCACACATCCATACATAAACACACATACACACACATACCCATATATGCAATACACATAAACACACATATGCACACACAGACATATACACATACATACATACACACACACTCACACACAGAGGCAAATATTAGGCTCATTGATGTGGCCTAGATAGGAGGGATGGTGAAAAATATGAAATTGTTGCTTACATAATGATTGCATATATTCATTTATTTTATCTAGCTTGGCTTTATTGTTATTTTTTAAACAGGTGATATATTTATATATGGTAAATATTCCAAACAGATTAAATTGTTTTTCGAATTAGGAATAATTCTCCCTCGTTTTCTCCCATCACACTCAGTTGTCTGTTTACTCTCCAAAGAGATAACAACATGGTGAATTTCTTCTAAATTCTTTCAGAAATGTGTTGTACATAAGACATATTTCCCATCCTCTAATGTACATTTTTATGCACAAACAGTAGCATGTAGATATAATTATGCATCTGGATTTTTTACTTCATAATATATCTTTGAAATATTCCACTTCAGTGATGTTGATGATGATGGTGGTGATAGCAGTGATGACGCAACACACCCATACATGTATAGTATATGTTCTAAATCTGACATAACTAAGTCTTTAATCCTTACAGCATCCTTACAACAGCTCTGTACTCCATTCCCCAAATCATTCTGCAGCATCAGCTCTCAGCGTGAAATCACTGCCTCTCACTTAGGGATGCCTTATTCTTAAGGGCTGCGTAACATTCCTTTAAACAGATGTATCCCATTAATATATCCTGTGCACTGTTAATGATGTCTTAGGTTTCTTTTTTCTACTTTTTTGCTATTTCAAGCAGTGTTTCAATCTTTCAATATTTGACTACATACCTTTGAACTTGTGCTTTGTGTACATATTTGTAATATCAATTAATCAAGTTATAATAGCAGTTTTTTAAAATACCAAATGCTGATTTTCTTCTTACCTAGAGGAGAAATGGAGAGGGCTTACTGAAGCAGGCATTTCCTGTGTCTCTACTCTTGCAGCCAATATGTAATGGCCCCATGAAGTCCAAGAGCTCACTAATTATTTGTTAAATGAAATAAACAAAAGTTGTCATATTTAATTATACACAATGTATAAAATATTTTGAGTTACCAGATGTCATAAAATTTATAGAAACGTTACCCTCATTCTACAGATCAGGAAGGGAGACACAGAGTCTCAAAGATAAGAAGGAGCAGTGTCATCTTTAAACTTCAGCTCTTTGGAATCCAAATCTATACACTATGTGTATCTATGTGTATGTGTGTATATGTGTGTGTGTATGTATGTGGATGTATGGATGTGTGCATGTATGTATATGTGCATTGTGCATATGTTTCCTCTAGTTCCAACCTAAACAGGGTTTGACTCAGGGAATGCTCCACTTTGTTTCCACTTGTACGGGATGAATGCCAATTTGCAAGAGAAAATATTAGATACAATGATGGATAAAACTAAAATGATACCTAACATGCCTTAAACGCTTACTGCATGGGACACTTGAGACAAATACTTGGCCTCACATTATCTCACATACTGAGGACAGTCACCCTAGGAGGCTCAGTCTGTTGCTGTTGCCATTTTGCAGACTAGAAAAAGCAAATTGAAGCTAAGCAAAGTTCAGTGACTTGCCTAATATCGTAGGAACTGGTAAGTGACTAAAGAAGACTCAACTCCAGATGGGATGGTCTCCAGAGCCCCAAAGCCTTAAACGCTACTTCTCTACTGGAAGTTAGAATAAATATGGCATAGATACCTTTTAAGACCTTGAAGATGATACGTATGGGTTGTGCTGAATCCCCAGTGCATCTATATTTCCTACAGTTTCCTGTCCTTTATTTTCAAGTCTTCACTATACCTCTTGAGGACTCTGTCTCAGCTTCTATTATAATGAGATCTCTTCTGTAGTGAATATTCAGTTGTTTAATAAATAACTACATATTTTTTAAATGACAGACTCACCAGAATTGGCCATTACTTAATAATCACAAACACCAAGCTTATGAATATTTCATGCTCATTCATTTCTGCTGAGACTATAAGCATCGCACATTTCTATAGCTACAGATTATGCAGGGAACAATGGAAAACATATGTTTTGTGTGTTTTCTTTAACAATTTGATGATGGAAGAACACCTTGCAGTGTTGGAGGTAATGTAAGAAATAGTTGCTTTTTGTTTTTTGAGTGCTTGAAATAAAACTCTCAAATGGCAAGTTGATTATAGAAGACTGTATAAAAAGGTATACATTTAAAATTCATAAATCTAAATGACTGTCTGCAAGTAAGTCAACTTTATTCAATTTTCCACAGCAACTACCCGATACCATCACCCAAAAAACTGCAGACACTGTACTGCTCAGATGTTAAAAAGTTTCAGTGTGGGATTCAATTGTTCTCTCCTGTTTCCTTTCAGTCAGTGAATATTAGAGTTGTTATAAGTGATCTGAGGGAGGGGCACACCGTTGAATGAGAGTGCAGAATAAGGAGCCTGATGAAGGATGGCGACACAGGAAAGACCTCCTCGAAGAAGAATGTTTAAACCTGATGAGGGGATCCAGAGGAGGTTACCTGGCAGAAAGGTGGGATGTAGAGGCAGTAACAGGCATTGGAAGAGCCCATAGAAAAAGCAGGGCACTTTCTAAAAGCTGGAGAGAGCCAGGGTGGTGATAGCATAGTGACTGAGAGGAACAGCAGTATGAGATGGGCAGAAGCCAGATCCTGTCGAGACTAGTAAACCATGAATAACAAAGAATTTGAACATTTGCCCAGGAATGGTCACAAGCCATTGAAGGGTGTGAAGCTGGGGAGAGACACGATCTGAGTCCTGATTATAAAAATCATGATCATTCCAGCTGATGAGCGCTGGAGTGCTGAGTGAGAAATGGAGAAAGACAGAGATGCAGAGAGAGAGAGAGAGAGAGAGAGAGAGAGAGAGAGAGAGGGAGGGAGAGAGAGAGGATTTATGACATACTTGCAGTCGTCCAGATAAAGATTATGCTGGCCTGGAGGCTTGGATCAGAAGAGTGAAAGTGACCTGGAGAGCAGTGCGTGGACTTGAGAGCCATTGTGGAAGTGAAATACACAGTCGAGAGTGATTGATTAGATGTTGGCAGTTAAAAGAAGAGAGTGTCAAGAGTGACTTAGAGATGAATGACTTGGCAAACTGGGGAGACCGTGAGTTCCGTTTTGAACTTTATAACATTATTTCAAAATTCCCTATTTTATTGCCTGGGAATTTGTAGCAAGAAGAGAAAGGCATATACACACACACACACACACACACACACACACACACACACAAGGACCACTTCCAAATTGTGCTTCACAATGCCAAGATTTTCAGCTACATCTTTGTGGGAAGGGCCGCTCTTTCTGTTAAGTTCACCACTCTATTCCCAGTGGCTATGACACCTGGGCATACAGTAGGTGCCCAATAATGAGTCTATTAGAGCAGCTAAGCTGTGTTCTGATCTGGGATATCAGAGTCTTGGGGAGATGGCTGTCCTTTCCTTGTCCTTCCTTCCCCCTTCTTTATTTCTTTCTAAACTTGTACCTAAGTTTCTCATTTATGGGCTATTTTACGGAGTTAGACAAACTGATACTAAAGTTCATGTGGAAGAAGAAATATATGAGAAGAGCCAGGAAAAAAATAAACTTTGAAAAGAAAAGCTCTGATAGGGTCTAGTCTTAGCAAACATTAAAACATACTATAAAGCCTCTATAATTAAATCAGCATGGAACAGGTCCATATATAGACTAATAGACCAGTGAAATAGAAGAGAAAGCCTAGTCAGAAAGAGAAAAACAAATATCGTATATTAACACATCTATGCGGAATCTAGAAAAATGGTACAGATGGACCAGTTTGCAAGGCAGAAATAGAGACACAGATGTAGAGAACAAACGAATGGACACCAAGGGGGGAAAGCAGGAGCAGGTGGGTGGTGGTGGTGTGATGAATTGGGAGATTGGGATTGACATATATACACTAATATGTATAAAATGGATAACTAATAAGAACCTGCTGTATAAAAGATAAAATAAAATTCAAAAATTATTAATTAATTTTTTAAAAAAAGATGAGAACGCCTAGTACAGTCCGAGGTACTTATGGAAATTTAGTATATAATGAAGGTAGCATCTCAAAGCACTGAGATAAAGAAGGGCTTTTTAATAAATGACATTGGGACAACTGAGTAGCCATCTGGAAAATGATAAAATTTGATCCATATTTCACACCATGTATAAGAATACACTCCAAATAGATTAGGGATCTAAAGTAAAAATATGAAACTATACAAGTATTAGAAAAAAAACATAGGTAAACTCTACTTCAACCATAGTGATGAGAAAGCCTTCCAACTGTTACTCCAAATCCAAAAGTAATATAAGAAAAGATTGACAAATTTACTACAATAAAAGGAAGAAGTTACATGGGGGGAAAAACCTAACAATAGCATATATGAAATCAAAATACAACTGAAAACTGGGAGAAAATATGTATAAAATATGCCACAATAATGTCTCTAATGGATTAAAATCTCTAAAAACTGAGAGACAAAGTGGCAAAAAGCTGATATTTTAAAATGTCAAAAAACAGGGAGTTCACTGGTGGTCTAGTGGTTAGGACTCAGCACTTTCACTGATGGGGCCCAGGTTCTGTCCCTGGTCGGGGAACTGAGATCCCACAAGATCCCACAAGTGAGGATCCCACAAACTGAGATCCCACAAGTGAGGCACAGCCAAACTAAATTGCTCTGAAATTGATGAAGAACCAACCACTCATAATTAGAGAAATGAAAGTTAAGACACTGACACAGAATTCGTCACCTATAACACTGGCACAAATTAAACAGTGTGACAGTACATTCTGTTGGTGAGGCTGAGAGAGGCAGGAACTCTCAGACACTGCTGGTGGGAATGCTGACAGGGAATTGGGCAAAATCTAACAAAACTCCACGCGCATGCACCTTTGATCCTGCAGTTCCTCTTCTAGAAGTCTACCTGAAGGTGCACTCCCAACAATGTGAAAATACATATGCACAAGGTTGTCCCTTGCAGCATCGTTTGTCATTGCAAAATTTTGGAGAAAACGTAAGTGCCTATCCCTAGGAACAGAGTTGAATAAATGATGGTGCGTCCACAAAATGGAGCACTGTGAGGCTGTAAGAAGAATGAGGACAAGTTCTACAGTGTGATCTGGAGGGATTTCCAGAACATGCTGTTAAGTGAAAATAGCCAAATACAGAAAAATATCTATAGTACATTCTCCTTCATGTAAGAAAAAGACGCTATTAAAAATATGCATGTATCTGCTAATTTGTGCAAAAGAAATGCAGGATGGTTAAACAAAAAACTAAATAGATGCATTACCTCCGTGGGGTGGGTGAGAAGAGGGTAGAAAGAAGTTGAAAGTGGGAACAGGGTAGCGGGAAAGGAAGGAGAGACACTTCTCTGAGTGTACTTTATCGTAGTGCTCTGACTTTTAGAACCAGAGTGATGAAAAATACACCAAAAAAATAAACATATAAGCAAAAAAATATAAGCAAAATCAATCAGGATGTGAGGGAAAGCCAAATGTGGAATATAAATAGTAATAAGTTAACATAAGCATATCACAAATGAAGGGGTAGAAGGAAAGAAGCAACCTAAGTGACTTTGGAAAACAGAATTTTAAGTGGATATTATAAGGCCAAAGGCAAATAAGACCTGTTTTAAAATGCTGGACTTGACTTTATAAATCTGTTTCTCATAGAAGAATGAGTGAGCAATTCTAAGGTAATTTTATGTGTATATAAGGATAAAAAATAAGTAAATATATTACAGGTAATATAGTCAGGTTTCTCACTGTCAAAGAAAAAATGCACAAATTAATAAGATAAATAAGTCCTGGGGATGTCATGCACAACAGAATGATCATATTTAACAACACTGTATTGTGTATTTGAAAGTTGCTGAGAGAGTAGATCTTAAAAGTTCTCATCACAAGAAAAAAATTGTAACTATATGAAGTGATGGATGTTAACCAAATTTATTGTGGTGGCCATTTCACAATATATACAAATATCAAATTATTTAGTAATACACCTTAAACTAATACAGTGTTATATGTCAGTTATATCTAAGGGATGTGTCTATATGCAGTTTTGGAAACTGGATTGACAGGACTGAAAGAAAACTGAGACAGAAGTAGAAGTATCAACTTCAAAATTTCAGCATCATCTATAATCTGAGAGGCTATTTTTTTCACTATGTATTATTTCTCAATAATATCACACTTAGGCATTCAATGAACATGTTTGTTATAAGAGAAAAAGGGACCAGATATCATTAAAAAAAAAACCACTTAGGATGATTAAAAAAGTGTATTCCCACAGTAGTTAGCATGATATAACCTAGGAGTTAACGAACTTTCTGTAAAGACAGTAAGTATATATGGCTTTGTGCACCAAGAGGCAAAATCAAGGATACTACTAGGTGCTTTCATCAGAAAAAAGAAAACAAATTTTGACAAGAGTCTTTGGTGAATTTCAAAATATTAAAAAAATTATTCTTATTAAATAACAAAAGGTTATTATTAAAATATATAAGTATAATTTTTGTAATCATCAACTAATAATTACAAGAGTGAAATTCTTGTTTGTGAGAGGGATAGCACTAACTGTTATTCAGTGTCTCCTATCACCATAGTGATTGCAAGTGTGCATTTGTAAAAAACATTATCGGTTCACCAAAAACAGGTAACTAGGGAGAGTTTGCCCATGCACCATATCTTGCCAACCCCTAACCTGGCCCATGCCTACCCCTCCAACTTCACCTCTGCCATTTGCTCCCCTGTTACGCTGCCCAAGACCCCAGTGGCTTTCTTTCCATTCCTCAAGCACCCCAAGTTTCCCCCTGAAACTGGGGGGTCTTGACCCTTGCTGTTGCCTCTACCGGATACAGAGTCCCCAACTCTGCACCTGGCCAGTCGCATCATTTAAATCTCAGTTCAAATGTCAGTTTCTTAGGGAGACTCACTCTGATCACCTCGTCTAAGTGCCAGCCCCGAACTCAGCCACTTCCTATTGCCCAAGTTAATGTCCTTTATAGCTCTTTTCACTCTCTGCAATGTCATACTTACGTATTGTTTAAAGGATTTCCTGTCTGCACCTCTAGTTGGAGGTCCGTGACACAGAGAGTTAATGTTTGGTTCCAGCTAATGAATTAACCATTGCTTGGCATGTAGTGACTTCTTAATAAACACTTGAATCAATAATGATTGAAGGGAGAAAAAAGGGATTTACTGTAACCCACATATTGCATATGCAATACAATGAAGGCTGGGCGGGAAAGACAGCAGTCACAATGGGAGTTTTGGACACTGAAAGATTTCGCTGCTGTTCTGTTGGGATCCTGAGAGAAAGCGGCTAGCTGTAACCTTATAAATGCTTGGTAAGAACATCCATTTCAGGCCTGTCATTAACTTGTTCCAGGTCTGGAATCACCGCTAATGGTTCACCTAGCTTATACTTTGACCTTCGGAAGCAAATGAACATCACATGAGATACAGACATTCACACAAACTTGACTGCATTCCATGCAAACTATAAAAATAGCGGAATGAAACATCACATTAAAAATGGCATGACCCGGGCTTCCCTGGTGGTGCAGTGGTTGAGAGTCTGCCTGCCGATGCAGGGGACACGGGTTCGTGCCCCGGTCCGGGAGGATCCTACATACTGCGGAGCGGCTGGGGCCGTGAGCCATGGCCGCTGAGCCTGAGTGTCCAGAGCTTGTGCTCTGCAACAGGAGAGGCCACAACAGTGAAAGGCCCACGTACTGCAAAAAAAAAAAATGGCATGACCCTACAGTTCCCCCAAATGATCAGGGTGTCCAGAGTCATCTGTGAGTCACTAAGTAGAAAGATTCATATGAACACATACTGGTAGCCAGTGTCTCTGAAAATAAAAGATTTCCTATTCTAAATGTAATGGTATTCTAAGTGGAGATGGTAAAATGCAAATGACTTAGTATCAAAATTTAGTATAAAAGCTGCTGGGTATACAAAGAAATGAAAAGGAGAAGGGAAGCTGGAATTAGAAAAGATTCTAAAATTATAATTGTCACAAGCTTAGGGGAGAAAATTAGCCATCTTACCAGACACTGCAGTGAGGAGAAAACTTGTAAATTAGATTTATAGGGAACTAACCTCAACATAGACAAAAAATAAACAGAAAAGAACAAAGTCAAGCACCACTTGTAACTAACCTTGGTGAGATCAACTCTTTGATGGATTCAGTAGCCTACCTAGGGTACGTGTCTGTCTAGCGATGATTAACTACTGAATTGAAAACAGATTTACGTGTAGTTTAGGACACCCATTTGCAAGAGCAACATATATTAAAACTTTTATAGAATAATACTTTATATGAAAGTCAAATAAGGAAAACTTTTTCTTCCCCTCAATGAAGTCAGCGGGGATTGTTCCAAATCGTTAGAGTGCTTGCTTTGTTTTAAAATCATATGAGCAGTTTAAAAATAATTTCATAAATACCAAGAATAAGAAAATATCATATACAATCCAATTTCCCTACTATTCAACTGACTTTATTGTCTGGGCAATGTTCATCTCTTTGTTTTATGCATGTAAAATATTATGTAGTTATAATAGCTATCATAAATAATTTTGTATTCTGTATATTCTTACTGTATCACAAACATTCGTAGGTGGCTGTATTGTCTTTATTGTTCTCATTTTTTATGACAGCTGAGTAGTCCATATCAACATTGCATGATTGTTTGGTTTTGTATTTTTTCCTAATTTTTCTTTATTAAAATACAGTTGAAGCTTTTACATTGTTTTTGAAGGGAAAGCATTTTAAATGTATTGTTTCACTACAGACTAGTTTGAAAATAATATCAACACAAGAAGAGAATTACCCACAAAAGTCATTCTGAAAACATCCATGTTTTATTTATGTGCATCTTCAATTTCATGTCACAAAAAGTATAGAGAGAACGTTGTACTCTATACTTTCCATTAACATTATGCCCAACATATTCTGTTTCTATTCAGTGATTTTTTTGTACCCTCTCTACAGTTACTGTGGCTCACATTACTCTATATTTTTTTCTTTAGGTAATTCACTGTTCTCTGAAACTGGTCCTCTAGTGAACTTGTGTCCTGATGCATTACCTGCTTCCTCCCGCTGAAATGTAAGTATCGTGAGGGCAAGAACCTGGCCTGTCTGTCCAGTGCTGTCTCTGCAAGGTCTGGAAAGGTGCTAGACCCAGACTGGGTACTCAATGAATGATACTGGGCAAAAGAGTAAATGAAAATCAGAATGGTTGCAGAGCAAGTGTAGAGCTACGTTTCGAATCCCAGAGCTCTGACTCCACAATGGTTCTCTAGTACAAAATGGAAGGATAACCCATGTGCCATCTTCCTTTCTGTCATTCCCTCAATGAGGTGGTGATAGTGAATGTTTCTTAAAAGGATTATAACTTCCTATGGTTACAAGGGATTTTGCAGTAAATCTTCGCAACCCCTCGAGAAAAAGAGAAACTTAGATTCCCAAGATCTAGCAGTCAACTAAGAGCGGTCTAGGGATGCTTAGCTGTTCTCAACTGTAAATATTATGACATACTCTTTTATGATACTATTTTATAATATTTTAGTGATGTCAAAGGATGTGAGCTTTGAAGTCACTTGGCAGATGACATAATATCAATTCTACTAATTCCCAGCTGCATAACCTTGTCCAAGTCACTTCCTCCTCTCTGCCTCAGGTTCCTCTTCTGCAAAATGGGGGACAATAATAATGCCCTTTCAGATGATTGTGGTGAGGACTAAGTAAATTGATGTAAAAACAGCCATATGTCTGTATTTACACGTATTTGGAGTGCTGCATTGTCTATAGAAAACATTCCATAAATATTAACTATAATCATCAGCATGTAATGGTCAGTAGTTTTGCAAATCCAATGGACTTTTCACTTGTAGAATCTACAAAAACAGAGTCCACAGAGTATTCCTTTAAATAAATAGGACACGTTCAAGGCTATTCCTCGACTATCCCTCATACTTATTTGCATTACACTATGTCTCTTGACTGGAAGAGAGAAGGAAGGATGACCGACGTTTTGCTGGAAATGGTGCATAACCGTGGCTTTGAACATGCAAATGCATCATTCACGTGAATGTCATTGATCACGTGTGCTCAGGAGAGGTGGGGGGGGATGTTAAGTGATGCTGCTTTTGACTATAAAAATCCCAGGGGCCAAATTATGTAAATTCTTTTGGAGCTCAAAAGAGTATCCTGCCAACTAGTGGATGTAATAAATGTTGTTGCTGTTGTAATGAAGATACTTAAGTATCTGATAAAATGGCTTCTTCTTTGGTCCTTGCTTTAGGACCAAAGGCTTTCCTTGAAGGTGAAGGGGATTTATGTGTTTACCTAGACTCATAAATTAAGTGGAAAAAAATCCTATCTGAGGCAAGGAAAGACTCTTCTCTCAGACATAAGTGTGTTCATAGACTCTAGCATATTCTTTCTCACAGGCAGCACCTGCTGGAAATCTTTTAGTAAGAAACGCAGCTTATTGTACTGACTCTCTTCCCACCTTTTCAAAAATTCTTTTCTTTTCTTCCAAATACTTGTTAAGCAATGATGAGTTGGTAAAATCTGCACACAAATGAGAACACGTAATTATGGTCAGGAAGACAATCCATTTTGTATAGATAGAATTCCATGCCATACATAAAAAATGTCATCCAGGGGCTTCCATGGTGGCGCAGTGGTTGAGGGTCTGCCTGCCGGTGCAGGGGACGCGGGTTCGTGCCCCGGTCCGGGAGGATCCCTCATGCCGTGGAGCGGCTGGGCCCGTGAGCCATGGCCGCTGGGCCTGCGAGTCCGGAGCCTGTGCTCCGCAACGGGAGAGGCCTGCATACCCAAAAAAAAAAAAAAAAAAAAGAGAGGCCAGGATCAGCTGGGCTGCAGTAACATACTTCAAAACCTTAGAGTTTCAAAACCATAAGAGTTTATTTCCTACTCATGCCGATTCCACTCTAGTCTTTGTCTCTTCACAGTCACTTTCTTGAAATGCTGACTCAGAGATCCAGGCCTTTCTCGTCTTTTGACCTCAACATCTCATTATTCATCCTCTGTGATCACCACTAGAGGGAAAGACAGAGCCTGTAGAACTCACAACCATTCTGCGATGCGTTGATTTGCTGAAGACCATAGGCCACAACTAGTCATAATGCCCACACCTAACTGCAAGGAAAATGGAAAAGGTTCGGGGAGAGGAAAATGGAAAAGGTTCGGGGAGAGGGAGGTGTCACATAAATATTAATGATCAGTAGAACGTAAAGATACAATTACCAAAATATATTCTGAGAAATATGAGGGCTATGGGTATTCTGAAGAAAAATGCAAGAGGCCAGAGGCATCCAGTTAACTAAGGCACTATTGCTAATCTGACCCTTTAAATTCCCCACTTAGAAATTCTCAACGCACGTTAGCCTACTGTCAACTCTGAGAAACCATTCTCCCAATAGGCATGATTATCTTTGTTTAATGCAGTTTTTTTTTTTGCCAACTCGATTGACCATAGAATAATTCCTTTTCACAACACCCATGAACCTGATGTCCCATTGAACTCACATTAGACAAATATTCCATTAGGCAACTTGAAATACTGAAGTGAAAAACATAATGGGCACTTAATACATATTTATTGCCAGAACAGTAAATGAATGAATGAGAAGTCACTTTTCAGAGTCAGGGACACCCATTAAATCAGATTTTCGGGGATAAAGTTCTACACAACACCTACCTTAAAGTTGAAAAATAAAAACCCTAGGTCAAGCAACTAGCTTTTGCTTATAAGATGCTACACACCAATTTTGATGGGTTTTGTTGTTGTTGTTTTGTGTGTCAGCCATAGCTCATCTGCCCAAGATTTCATCGGGGTGATTGTACATGTACAGCTCAGCATGTACAACCCATCCCACACTTCTGTCCACGCAGAAATTTAGGAATGGAAAACAAACCCCGCATTGTGATGAAGAGAATTGAAATTATGTGTTGCATAAGCCAAGCTCTAGATGGTGTTCCACGCTAAAAACCTCACAGACTCACAGTAGGGAGACGCAGCAACAGACGCAGTGCTAGTGTACATTCCACATAATCCAGTGCAGTGCGGTTTTGAGCAATGCTCAGGCATTGGAACAATACCTAATGGTTTGCCTTGGGTCCAGAGAGTGGCTGGTTGTTGGCGGCAAACCCTGGAATCTGGGAGGAGAAAACAGTATGGAAGCAATATTATTTGCCATCTAATTTTCTATAATCCAGAAGGGCGTTGAATGATAACACACAGAGGAAAGATTAAATGTAATAACTTAATATTCACACTCTGCGTCAGAAGTTGCTCCTCTTGGCGCCATGGAGGCAGGCGGCTGGCACTGGCCGTTGCCAGGAGGTGTTAAGTGGGTAAGTGGTACTGAGGAATAGAGTCATCTGTGGGGAAAATGACAGTCATGAACTGCTTGTAATGCTGTGAAAACTCAATGAATTTGATTAAACGCAGATTGCAAAACTGTTTCCTGGACGACCACTGGACACAATCTTTTATACCGAAACGTGACAAGTCTGACAGGAAAACTGCCGTTTCTGCTACCAGTTTGTTGAGCATCTTGACAAAGAACATGACCAAGGAGATGAAAATAGCCCTGTCCTCCTAGCAGAGTCACCAGGTCCCCATACACACAGTTGTCTAACTCTGCGGGAAGGTCTTCTGGGAGGGGCAAGGTGAGCGTGATTACAAGCCATCCTAGCCCTGGGAGACAAATTTGTGTAAAGTTTTTGTGAGATCTTATCCTATATTCTCAGTGACCACACTACCTGTGTTAGATTAAGGTGCCTACTATACAGTTTATTTAGTGTGAGTGAGACAGAGACACTACAGTGGTAACAGAGCAGTTACATGTATAAGGTTTGCAGGCTCATGTCAAGGGCACATATAGAAAGAGATAGGAATAGGGAGGCATATAGATTAGGGTGGCCCTGCACCAAGTGTGGTTCTAGGGCCCATGGGGATATGCCAACACTTCCTTACTGTTCACGATAAGACAAATGCAAAAATTGAGAGTAGAAATGTTTAACCATTTGACAATTTTGTTGAACCTCATACTAAACAAGTGGACTTTGTATTATTTGTACCTTTTTGAATTTTTGCTTTTCTGGTAATTCCTTTTTATTATACTTTACAAAAGTTCTGTGATGGATTGGGAATTTCACCACAGACAGTTTGAGAATCAACAAATTGGAGTTGCAGAGGCAGATTTAGTCTGCATTTCTTACAAGGTTTATTGCTTTTATCAAAGTACTAACCTATCTACATTTTGTTTTTCTCAACATTTGATAAGTAGATTATATCATTATTAAATAACTGGGTACACCAGGAACCCCTCACATAAACTACTGAAAAATAATTAAAATGTTTAGATAATCCACGCCTACTAATCTGAACATTGCACAAGGTGAGTGAGTGATTAAGTTCACTTGTGGAAGAGTGAATGGCTCAGGTAACACACACTTGCTTTTTTCCTGTATTCAGTCCATGCAGCAAGTATTTGTTAAGCATAAGCCTTGTTCCAGACACAGTTCCAACTGCTGAGGGAATGCAAGTGAATAAAAATTGTAAAGACTCCTGCCTATGGGGAGTTTATATATGATCAGGGGCTACAGTTGAGACAGAATAGTTATAATTAATAAGTAAATGGTATGATTGATTTGAGATTGAAAGTTGCTATAGAAAAATAAGAGAAGTATAGCAAGGCATGGAAAGAGGGAAGATTTCTAACGTGGGTTCAGACTGAGCTCCAGGTTAAAAAAATGACATTTCAACGAAGACATGAAGAGGTCAAGTTAGCCATGTGGATATCTGGAGGGGGAATAGGCCAAGTAGAGGTAACAGCCAGTGCAAAGGTCCTGTGTTAACAAGTATATAGCATATTTGAGAAGCAGCATGGAGGCCAGTGTGGCTGAAAGAGAGAGCACAAGAGAAAAGTGAATAGTTGAAGACAGAGAGGCAATCTGAGTCCTTGTAGACCATTGTGAGGATTTAGTTTTTCACTCTGAGTGAGATAGGAGCCCTTGACAGTTTGAAAAGAGGACTGACATGGCTTTTCTTATTATGTTAAAGGATTATAAGGCTATCACAGCAATCCAGGTAAAAGATGATGACGGATCCAACCAGAATGGTAGCGATGGAAAAGGTGGAAAGCAGTCAGGTTCTAGGTATATTTTTAAGGCAGAATCAACAGGATTTCCTGACATACTGGGTATAAGGTATACCTTATACTCAGTATACCTGCAAAATATGGGTAGAGCAGATCATATAGCCACGGGGGTATATCTGAGCTTTGTTTGGAACATGTGAAATCATTCTTGTCTATTAGGCATCTAAGTATCTCAAGATGTCAAGTATGCAGTTGCAGTCCAGAGTTTGCAGGAGACATAAATTTGGAAATAGTTGCAAATAAATACATTGAAAGCAGTAAAACTGGATGAGATTACCAAAGGAACGAGTGTAGATAGAGAAAAGGACTACAGACTGAGATCTGAGATACTTGGGCATCAAGAAGTTATGGAAAAGAGAAATTGGCAAAGGAGACTGAGAAGGAGGGACCAATAGGACAAGAGGACAGTCAATAGGGGGAGGGATTTTGGAACCAAGTGAAGAAAGTATGTCAGGGAGGAAGAACTCATCAACTGTGTCAAATGCTGCTGATGGTCACATATGGTGAGGACTGAGACCTTTGGATTGAGAAATGTGGAGCTCATGGATGACCCGGTAATGGTATAATGGTGTGTGGAATGGCGAAGAAAAAGTCCTGTGGGAGTAGTTTAAAAGAGCCTGGCCAGAGACGAATTGGAGACAGGGAACAAAAACAAGTCTCTTAAGGTGTTATGATCACAAAGGAGCAAATATATGGAACAATCGCTGATGGCAGAAGTGGGGTCAAGAGAGATGCTTTTTGTAAATTCCAAGAGAGTTTCTTTTGGGGAAAACATCAAATCAGTAATAGGACCAGTCATTGAGAGGGAAGACACACTCCGAGGTGGTCCTCAAATGAGCCAGTTTGGGAGACTAAGTAATGGAGCTGCCAGAGGTGAACACAGTCACAGCAGAGAACCCTCTAACGCAAGAACAGGAACCGCTGTATGAATTACTTGTCTGATTTCAGGGGCTACACTTTTTAAATTCTGTAAGTGGTGCTTACCAGGCAAATTGCAGACATTTGTTTGCAAATGCAAACTCCTTTGTAACCATCATTGAGCCATTTGTACAATCACATATTTCTTTACACGAGTAATTAATACTGATACTTAATACTAAATTGATAGGGTTTCTTGCTCTCTTGCTTACAAGCTCTTCACAGTCTAGCTGTAATTAAGAATCAGCAGAGACAGTTCTTCAAGGGAATGGGTGGAAGTCTACTGTCCTCAGTTTTGGATTGACGTGTATTAACTAAAGTAGAAGTAAAAGCAACAAGGCTCCTTTCTTTTCAGTTTTTTGCCTTTCAGAACATTTTATCCTAATGAAGGAAGATAAAAATATATCATATATTTATTATATATCAATATAATATATATTTACTTTTGCAAAATATATAATTATATAAATTATGTAATGTAATTATATTTACAAAATACAAAAATATTAAAAAATACAAAGCATTATATATATACCTGCCATAGGTGTGTGTGTGTATGCATGTATGTGTGTATATACAGCATATATGTAATATAAAATATTATATATATTTATATATTATAATATAAAATATATTTACATATATATATACACACCTTTGACAAATATATATAAATACATAATATTTTATATTTTGTAATATTTTTTGTATTTGTAGTTTATATTTTGTAAGTTTATATGTTGTGATCTTTTATATATAATATATAGTGTATTTCAATATCATGGTACTCACTTATATTAAATATTACTATCTCAGAGGTATAATACAAAAGGGAAATTTTGGTCAGCAATGCCTTTGTCCATTGCAGATCTACCTGGTCAATGGATGGTTTACTTTTGTCATTCAGGATCCCAGGCTTCTTCCCTATTGTGACTTTGCCTTCCTTTAGGGTCCTGGATAAAGCCTATCTTCTTCTTAACTACTTTGACCTAGAAGTGACATATATCTCTTCTACTCACATTGCATCAGTGAGAACTAGTTGTATGGCACCCCTTAGATGCAAGGAGCCCCGGGGACTGCAGCCATGTTTACTCTAGTCAGCCCCTTCTAACACAACTCTGTACTGTGTAAGGAAATCATGTCACTCTGGGGGCCAGCCAGCCATCTGATACAGGGAAAGAGTATTTCAAGGTCAGAGGCAATCATTTCAGTATCTGATGCTCTTTGCCTACATAATATTCCAAAGAATTTAGAGTTCTGCTATAGGGAGAAAAGCAAAGGGAAGACGTAAGAATGTTCTAATATGACTTAATCTTTGATAAATTAGAGCCCTCTGAATTAAGTGAGAAAATTTGGGAGTTTTTTTATCTTATAGAATTTATCAGCCTGGGAATCTGGAAAATGAATCATGAATCTTGTCATACCCTATACTTCACAACTAGCACTAATTATATATTTGCACCATGAGGCATTTGTTGCTTTCTTGTTTACAAGATCACATTAATGACTAGTGGCAATGATGAAGAACAGTCGACATCAGTGCCACTCTAGAGAGTAACAACAGGAAGAATAATGTCCTGGGACAGCCACTAAAATCAAACTTAGATTGAAGACTAGGGAAATGATCATTCCTCATCATAATTGTAATATATTAAACATTTTTCTTCATTTTGACATTTTAATCACATCCCATACTCCTCATATAGAGATATTGCTTTGAATTTTTTGAGACTTCTTTAGTTTATATAAATACATATACTTAGATTGTATGTAATACGTATATATTTAACGTAACATTTGGTTTGTGTTTTCCATTTTTTGGTGTTTGTTGGTGAATTCTTTATTTAAAAGCTTAACGTCTGAACTGAGCAATGCACACAACAATCGCGGTATTAGAATCTCAATAAATCTGCCCAGCATAATGAACTGAATTCCTTGTACTTTAGGTGTCACGTTACTCTTTCTTTGACTTAATGTGTATTAAGGTCTGTGAAAATAGATAGCCACAGTGAAAGTTCAAGGTAGATAGCAAGTTAAAATGGAAGAGAAAACTTGCTTTTTAAATAATCTTTGGCAAGAGACATGTGAAATTTAGGAACCAGGTAGATCATTTTTTACCAAACTTCTTCCCTGCTCCCCTCCACCGGAAAATTGTCATTTTTAAAATCTACATTTAAAAAACAATCCCTGTGTCAGCCTCAGTTTATTGAAAAGTCATCTCATCTCATAAGAAATATCATAAGAGTACACATTTCGGGGAAGAAAAAAAGGCTTTTCCTATATCACTGAGATGAGCAGAGTGTAAAAGTATGCTTAGAAATAAATAGTAAAGGAAATCAACTAGACCTTACAACCTTTAAAATATCTCAACCTCAAAATGTCATGAAGTAGTATTTGCAACTTGATGGGGTATTCCATAAATATTTATTAAATGTTTAATTAAATTAATTTACTAAATGTAAAATCTTAGTGATTGTGTCAGAACCCCTCTCTACCTTTCTCCACCCAATTTGCTGCCACAGGAAATGTAGAGTCATCAGGCAACTTTGCCCTTTGGTCCTGAATTATGTTTGGCCAATCGGAGCACCAATAGGAGGTTGTAGAAGAGAAGGATGAAGGTGTGGCGTTACTGCACCTGGACCCTCCCTACAAGATTGTCTCAAGCTGGGTGGAAAGATCATATCACTGCTCAATGCTGCCATAACTTCAAAGGTCAGTGCTTCTAAAAGTCACTCACTTCCCTAAAGTGTGGAGATGGTAACAGCTCTGCTGTTATGAGCCCGGAATATGCCAGTGTCCCTGTGGTTTCTCTACACCTTGCCCTCACTTTCCAAGACCTCTTAATTTGAGAGTGCCATCTGTGACCCCAACCCAGGATTCTGACTGATTCAATGATAATGATTTACAAAATATGATGCCTATCACTATAGGGTTCTATACGGTCATGTATGAAAATAAGACACATAGAGAAATAAATACAATACATGTTAAAAGCAGTAAGGGCCATATGAGAACAACTAAAATGTCATGGAAGTTTCAAAGACAGAGTAATTGCTTCTTGGGCAATCAGGGAAGATTTCATGGAGGACATTTAAATGGGACCTTGAAAGATGGGCACTATTTCCATAAGGAAAAATAAACTTTCAGGTGAAAGAAATAGTGTAAAAAAGTGAGCATTTTTTGGCTTGGTTTATTTGGGGAACTGTAATTGTTTTATTGGAGTATATAATAGACAAAGAGAATAAAAAGGAGAATAAAAATAAGTAGGCCAGGGATGAGTTGAACTCAAATATTGGAGTGATTAGAAATTTGGTAGATATTTTAAAATCAGTGATTCCAACAGGTGCATGAAAAAGTACTCAACATCACTAATCATTAGGGAAATACAAATTAAAACCACAAAAAGATATCACCTCACACTTTTTAGAATGGCTGCCATCCAAAAGACAAGAGATAACAAATGCTGGTGAGGTTGTAGAGAAAAGAGAACCTTTTTGTACTTTTGGTGGGAATGTAAATTGGTGCAGCCACTATGGAAAACTATATAGAGGTTGCTCAAAAAATTAAAAATAGAACTGCCATATGATCCAGCAATTCCATTTTTGGGTATGTATCTAAAGGAAATCACCTGAAGAGATATCTGCACACCCACGTTTATTTCAGCATTATTTACAATAGCCACAGTAAGGAAACAGCTGGAATATCCATCGATGAATGAACAAAGAATGCATGGTATATATATAATAGAAATCTATTCAGCCACAAGAAAGAAGAAAATCCTGCCAGTTGTGACAACCTGGAGGAATCTTGATGGCATTATGCTAAGTGAAATAAGTCAGACAGAGAAAGAGAGATACTGTGTAATTTCGCTTATATGTGAAATCTAAAAAGCCCAAGTTCATAGAAACAGATCAGATTTGAGGTTACCAGAGATGGGTGTTGGGGATGGAGGAATTAGGTGAAGGTGGTTAAAAGATACCCATTTCTAGTTATAAGGTAAGTGAGCTCTGGGGATGTAATGTATAGTATGAAGACTATAGTTAGCAATACTGTTTTATATATTTGAAAGTTGCTGAGAGAGTAGTTCTTAAAAGTTCTCACCACAAGAAAAAAAATTGTTACTGTGTGAGGCGATGGATGTTAGCGAAAGTTGTGCTAATCGTTTTGCAATATATACATATTTCAAATCATTATGCCATTCCCCTGAAACTGATACAGTCAATTATATCTCAATAAAACTGGGGGAAGAAAGAAGAAATTTACATATATCAGAAAAATTAGTAAAAATAAAAACCAATGGTGAGTTCATAACTATCTTATTGCAGATAAAATTGTCATCAATATATAAGAATTTGAGAAAAAACCCTGAACATTAGGAAAATTAATTTGGCAATAAGATTAAAGATTAAAAAGGGAAACTTTGGGTGGAATTGTTAGAGTCTGCCCGAGGGTGTAACGTGGAGTGAAGATGAAGAGTTGATGGAAAGCGACAGAAAGAGCTATGAGTCTGGGGGACGGGAGAGCCAGTCTGTAGAGGCAGGACTTGGAGGAACGTGGCAAAGGCGGTTCCAGATGGCAGACGGGAAGGATGGAGGTGGCACTAATGGTCATTTGGAATTCATTAGAAGAAACAGTTTGGGGAAGAAATCACCTTGAATTTTGATAAAAAACAAACGTCACTTCTGCCAGCCCGACATTAAGATGAACTTGAGGACCAGATGCTCACAAATGTGAAGTTGGATCCCAGCAAAGAGGGTAGAGCCAGGATATAAACTTGGGAAAGGTCTGAAAGAGGGGATCATTGAATCACATGCAGGAAAGGAAACTTGCATCAGTGCTCACTTATATGAAGAGGAGGAATGAGAAGGTTAAGAGGTATGAAGGTAGAGTTAAACATGTTAATGTGTAGAAAGTATTTAGTGCAGTGCCTGGGTCAGAGTAAATGTGTTTAATAAAAAGTTGGCTATTACTGAAGTCACTGTTAACGTTGAGTTAAGGTGAGTCAGGACAGTGAAGTATTACGGAAGTTAAGAGGCTTTAAAGAAGGACTAATTTTGCTACAGTTTCAAATGCTCTAATGCTGGGATATATAGAGATATGTATTTGGAATATATATCTAGAAAGATATAGAGAGATGGAGAAAGAAATAGATAAACAGATAGTCTGCTCTCTGGTTGTCCTCACATATTCTGACATTCCGGGATCAGTGTTTATCTTTTGTATCCCTTCCAATGAACTGTGGAAGGCTTAGTGATTCATCTTCAATATCATCAAAATTTGTGTTGGTTTGTGTTGGTTAAGAGCACAGGCCATCCAGTCAGACTGCCTGGGTTGAATCCTGGCTTCATTTCTTACTAGATCTGTGAGGTTGGACAAGTTGCTTAACCTTTCTGTTCCTCAACTTTTTCATCTGTAAAATGGAGTCATGATATTACCTACTTCTGTTATGGAAATGAGTTAAGTACTTTAAAAGCAACTTTCCTAACGTAACTAATAAAGGTTAGTTGCTATAGTATTTATTGTTTTCTGCTCCTACATAATTATATATCCCTGTTCTCATCTCACTTTCTACATGTGTTATTCTCTTTGTACCCATGTTGCACCACACTGGATATTGTTATAATTGTTGTAGCTGAAGTACTGGAGAAAATTGAGAAAGACAACACAGTGTAAAACAGAATGGGCATGAGTTTACCTTCAAGAAACAGTTTTCCTCGCCATCTTGGCTGTGAGGAATGTGTAAGAGCTCTCCATCTCACTCAGGATGTGTCCCACTACCGAAATAATCTTCTCAAATCTGTGTTACTCTCTATGTCTGGGCTAAGAAACAGAGAGCAGTGAGGTGTACGGAGGTTAAATAAACTGTCTATGATTAAAAAATAAATCAATGAAACAGAAATTGCCAATTAGCATAAGAACCAAAAGCAGTTCTGGAATATAAAAACATAGGTTCCTTATACATTATATATTTATATATATCCTTATATATATTCCTTATACTTTTCCTTATACAAAAGTATACTGTAATAATAGTGGTTACATCCACCAGCCCTGAAAGAGTTTGTCACAATTTGAAAGCTCCGTAAACAACTTGAAATCTGTTCTTCGTCTTCCAACTAAGTGAAACTAAAATTGTTCTTTTTAAGTGAAAGCTTTACGTATAATATAAAACAGAGGTAGTGCATGATTGCCCCGACCTCCTGACTACAACTGTGTCTTGTAGTGTGATTTTGTACATGGAATTCAAATGCTTGAAGAGGTAAATGTTAGCCACAAACCCCACAATCCCCAGTCTTTAAAACCGATCTGATTCACATGGGTTTTGGTTTTTTTTTTCTTTTAACATCTTTATTGGAGTATAATTGCTTTACTATGTTGTGTTAGTTTCTGCTGTATAACAAAGTGAATCAGCTATATGTATACATATATCCCCATATCCCCTCCCTCTTGCGTCTCGCTCCCACCACTCTAGATGGTCACGAAGCACCGAGCTGATCTCCCTGTGCTATGCAGCTGCTTCACATTAGCTATCTATTTTACATCTGATAGTGTATACATGTCAGTGCTACTCTCTCACTTCGTCCCAGCTTGCCCTTCCCCCTCCCCATGACCTCAAGTTCATTTTCTATGTCTGCGCCTTTAGTCCTGTCCTGCCCCTAGTTTCTTCAGAACCTTTTTTTTTTTAGATTCCATATATACGTGTTAGCATATAGTGTTTATTTTTCTCTTTCTGACTTACTTAGCTCTGTATGACAGACTCTAGGTCCATCCACCTCACTACAAATAACTCAATTTCATTTTTTGTTATGGCTGAGTAATATTCAATTGTATATATGTGCCATATCTTCTTTATCCATTCATCTGTCGATGGACACTTACGTTGCTTCCATGTCCTGGCTATTATAAATAGAGCTGCAATGAACATTGTGGTACATGACTCTTTTTGAATTATGGTTTTCTCAGGGTATATGCGCAGTAGTGGGATTGCTGGATCCTATGGTGGTTCTATTTTTAGTTTTTAAGAAACCTCCATATTCTTCTCCATAGTGGCTGTATCAATTTACATTCCCACCAACAGTGCAAGAGGGTTCCCTTTTCTCCACACCCTCTCCAGCACTTATTGTTTATAGATTTTTTGATGATGACCATTCTGACTGGTGTGAGGTGATACCTCACTGTAGTTTTGATTGCATTTCTCTAATGATTAGTGATATTGAGCATCCTTTCATGTGTTTGTTGGCAATCTATATCTTCTGTGGAGAAATGTCTATTTAGGTCTTCTGCCCTTTTTTGGATTGGGTTGTTAGTTTTTTGGATATTGAGCTCCATGAGCTGCTTGCATATTTTGGACATTAATCCTTTGTCAGTTGCTTCATTTACAAATATTTTCTCCCATTCTGAGGGTTGTCTTTTGGTCTTGTTTATGGTTTCCTTTGCTGTGCAAAAGCTTTGAGGTTTCATTAGGTCCCAATTGTTGATTTTTTTTAAATTTCCATTTCTGTAGGAGGTGAGTCAAAAAGGATCTTGCTGTGAATTATGTCACAGAGTGTTCTGCCTATGTTTTCCTCTAAGAGTTTTATAGTGTCTAGCCTTATATTTAAGTCTTTGATCCATTTTGAGGTTATTTTTGTACACAGTGTTAGGGAGTGTTCTAATTTCACTTTTTACATATAGCTGTCCAGTTTTCCCAGCACCACTTATTGAAGAGGCTGTCTTTCTTCACTGTATACTCTTACATCCTTTATCAAAGATAAGGTGATCATATGTGTGTGGATTTATCTCTGGGCTTTCGATCCTGTTCCATTGATCTATATTTCTGTTTTTGTGCCAGTACCATACTGTCTTGATTACTGTACCTTTGTACTGTAGTCTGAAGTCAGAGAGCCTGATTCCCCCAGCTCCATTTTTCTTGCTCAGGATTGCTTTAGCTTTGGGGGTCTTTTGTCTTTCCATACAAATTGTGAAATCTTTTGTTCTAGTTCTGTGAAAAATGCCACTGGTAGTTTGATAGGGATTGCATTGAATCTGTAGATTGCTTTGGGTAGTAGAGTCATTTTCACAATGTTGATTCTTCCAATCCAAGAACATGGTATATCTCTCCATCTATTGGTATCATCTTTAATTTCTTTCATCAGTGTCTTATAGTTTTCTGCATACAGGTCTTTTCTCTCCTTAGGTAGGTTTATTCCTAGGTATTTTATTCTTTTTGTTGCAATGGTAAGTGGAGTGTTCCCTTAATTTCTTTTTCAGGTTTTTCTTCATTAGTGTATAAGAATGAAAGAGATTTCTGTGCATTAATTTTGTATCCTGCTACTTTACCAAATTTTGTCATATATGGCCTTTATTATGTTCAGGTAAGTTCCCTCTATGCCCACTTTCTGGAGGGTTTTTATCATAAATGGGTGTTGTATTTTGTCGAAAGATTTTTCTATTATCTATTGAGATTATCATATGGTTTTTATCCCTCAGTTTGTTAATATGGTGTATCACATTGATTGATTTGCATATATTGAAGAATACTTGCATTCCTGGGATAAACCCCACTTGATCATTGTGTATGATCCTTTTAATGTGCTGTTGGATTCTGCTTGCTAGTATTTTGTTGAGGATTTTTGCATCTATGTTCATCTGTGATATTGGCCTGTAGTTTTCTTTTTTGTGACATCTTTGTCTGGTTTTGGTATCAGGGTGATGGTGGCCTCATAGAATGAGTTTGGGAGTGTTTCTCCCTCTGCTATATTTTATAAGCATTTGAGAAGGACTGGTGTTAGCTCTTCTCGAAATGTTTGATAGAATTCGCCTGTGAAGCCCTCTGGTCCTGGGCTTTCGTTTGCTGGAAAATTTTTAATCACAGTTTCAATTTCAGTGCTTGTGACTGGTCTGTTTATATTTGCCATTTCCTCCTGGTTTAGTCTCGGAAGGTTCTGCTTTTCTAAGTATTTGTCCATTTCTTCCAGGTTGTCCATTTTATTGGCATAGAGTTGCTTGTAGTAATCTCTTATGATCCTTTGTATTCCTGCAGTGTCAGTTGTTAATTCTCATTTTTCATTTCTAATTCTGTTGATTTGAGTCTTCTTTTCTTTCTTGATGAGTCTGGCTAAAGGTTTATCAATTTTGTTTATCTTCTCAAACAACCAGCTTTTAGTTTTATTGATCTTTGCTATTGTTTCCTTCATTTCTTTTTCATTTATTTCTGATCTGATCTTTATGATTTCTTTCTTTCTGCTAACTTTGGGGGTTTTTTGTTCTTCTTTTTCTAATTGCTTTAGGTGTAAAGTTAGATTGTTTATTTGAGATTTTTCTTGTTTCTTGAGGTAAGATTGTATTGCTATAAACTTCCCTCTTAGAACTGCTTTTTCTGCATCCCATAGGTTTTGGATCCCATAGGTTTTGGATCATCGTGATTTCACTGTCATTTGTTTCTAGGTATTTTTTGATTTCCTCTTTGATTTCTTCAGTAATTTCTTGGTTATTAGTAGCATATTGTTTAGCCTCCATGTGTTTGTATTTTTTACATATTTTTTCCTGTAATTGATATCTAGTCTCATAGTGTTGTAGTCAGAAAAGATACTTTATACAATTTCAGTTTTTTTAAATTTAACAAGACTGGTTCTGTGACCCAAGATATGATCTCTCCTGGCGTATTTTCCATGAGCACTTGAGAAGAAAGTGTATTCTGTTGTTTTTGGATGGAATGTCCTATAAATATCAATTAAGTCCATCTTGTTCAATGTATTATTTAAAGCTTGTGTTTCCTTATTTATTTTCATTTTGGATGATCTGTCTATTGCTGTTAAAGTCCCTTACTATTATTGTGCTACTGTCAATTTCCTCTTTTATGGCTGTTAGCATTTGCCTTATGTATTGAGGTGCTCCTATGTTGGGTGCATAAATATTTACAATTGTTATATCTTCTTTTTGGATTGATCCCTTGATCATTATGTAGTGTCCTTGTTTGTCTCTTGTAATAGTCTTTATTTTAAAGTCTGTTTTGTCTGATATGAGAATTGCTACTCCAGCTTTCTTTTGATATCCATTTGCATGGAATATCTTTTTCCATCCCCTCACTTTCAGTCTACATGTGTCCCTAGGTCTGAAGTGGGTCTCTCGTAGACAGCATATATACGTGTTTTGTTTTCGTATGTATTCAGCCAGTCTATGTCTTTTGGTTGGAGCATTTAATCCATTTACATTTAAGGTAATTATCAATATGTATGTTCCTATTACCATTTTCTTAATTGTTTTGGGTTTGTTTTTGTAGGTCTTTTCCTTCTCTTTGTTTCCTTTAGTATTTGTTGTAAAGCTGGTTTGGTGGTGCTGAATTGTCTTAAATTTTGCTTGTCTGTAAAGATTTTAATTTCGCTGTTGAATCTGAATGAGATCCTTGCTGGGTAGAGTTATCTTGGTTGTAGGTTTTTCCCTTTCATCACTTTAAATATGTCCTGCCACTCCCTTCTGGCTTGCAGAGTTTCTACCGAACGATCAGCTGTTAACCTTATGGGGATCCCCATGTATGTTATTTTCCCTTGCTGCTTTTAATATTTTTTCTCTGTATTTGATTTTTGATAGTTTGATTAATACATGTCCTGGTGTGTTTCTCCTTGGATTTATCTTGTATAGGACTCTCTGTGCTTCCTGGACTTGATTGACTATTTCCTTTTCCATGTTAGCGGAGTTTTCCAGTATAATCTCCTCAAATATTTTCTCAGACCCTTTCTTTTTCTCTTCTTCTTCTGGGACCCCTATAATTCGAATGTTGGTGTGTTTAATGTTGTCCCAGAGGTCTCTCAGACTGTTCTCAATTCTTTTCTTTCTTTTTTCTTTATTCTGTTCCATGGTAGTTATTTCCACTATTTTTTCTTCCAGGTCACTTATCTGTTCTTCTGCCTCAGTTATTCTGCTATTGATTCTTTCTAGAGAATTTTTAATTTCATTTTATTGTGTTGTTCATCATTGTTTGCTTGCTCTCTAGTTCTACTAGGTCCTTTTTAAATGTTCCTTGTATTTCCTCCATTCTCTTTCCAAGCTTTTGGATCATCTTTACTATCATTATTCTGAATTCTTTTTCAGGTAGACTGCCTATTTCCTCTTCATTTGTTAGGTCTGGTGGGTTTTTGCCTTGCTCCTTCATCTGCTGTGTGTTTCTCTGTCTTCTCATTTTGCTTAACCTACTGCGTTTGGGGTCTCCTTTTCACAGGCTGCAGGTTCGTAGCTCCCATTTTTTTTGGTGTCTGCCCCCAGTGGGTGAGGTTGGTTTAGTGGCTTGTGTAAGCTTCCTAGTGGAGGGAACTGGTGCCTGTGTTCTAGTGGGTGGGGCTGGATCTTGTCTTTCTGGTGGGCAGGGCTGTGTCCAGTGGTATGTTTTGTGGTGTCTGTGAACTTAGTATGATTTTAGGCAGCCTCTCTGTTAATGGGTGCTGTTGTGTTCCTGTCTTGCAACTTGATTGCATGGGACGTCCAGCACTGAAGCTTGCTGGCCATTGGGAGGAGCTGGGTCTTAGGGTTGAGATGGAGATCTCTCAGAGAGCTTTCACCAATTGATGTTATGTGGGGCTGGGAGGTCCCTGGTGGTCCCATGTCCTGAACTCGACTCTCCCACCTCAGAGGCTCGGGTCTGATACCAGGCTGGAGCACCAAGACCCTGTCAGACACATGGCTGAGAAGGAAAGGGAGAAAAAAAGAAAGAAAAAAAGTTTGCTAAAAAGAGAATTTAAAAAATAATAACAATAAAAAAAAGAAGACAGCAACCAAACCAATAAACAAATCCACCAGTGATAACAACGCTGAAAACTATACTAAAGTAAACATAAAAATCAGAAGCAAATCAGTTGTACACAACAGACCCCAAGTCTACAGTTGCTCCCAAAGTCCACCACCTCAATTTTGGGATGATTCATTTTCTATTCAGGTATTCCACAGATGCAGCGTACATCAAGTTACTTGTGGGGATTTAATCCGCGGCTCCTGTGGCTGCACGGAGAAATTTCCCTTTCTCTTCTTTGTTCGCACAGCTCCTGTGGTTCAGCTTTGGTTTTGGCCCCGCCTCTGTGTGTAGGTCACCCTCAGGCATCTGTTCCTTTTGGGAAGTCTGAGGTCTTCTGCCAGCGTTCAGTACGTGTTCTTTAAGAGTTGTTCCACATGTAGATGTAGTTTTGATGTATTTGTGGGGAGGAAGGTGATCTCCATGTCTTACTCCTCCACCATCTTGAAGGTCTCCCTTCTGTGTATATTTTAAAGTAGAAGGATAATCCAAATAATTTAGTTTTTAGGTTATCTCCTCCCCGAGCTCCTTTCACAAGTGCAGTCCGGAGGCGGCACTGCTCCCGCCGCCCCGAGGAGCAGGGGAGGTGACTTTCTTTCCCCACACCTGGCTCCAGGAAGATGACAGCAAGGAGAAGGAGATGCACACACAGCTCCCAGGAACCAGTCCTCAGCTAGCAAGGGACTCCAGGATGGCTGGGGAGTGGTACTCGCCCGCCATTTCGCCAGGGTCAAGAGATCCTGGGACGTAGGAAAAAAAGGAATGAAGAGAGATGGGTTTTTTTTTACTACCTGGCAGGATCTGCGGCCATTTGAGTTTGTAACTTAGTAGTCACCAGAGAAAAGACACATTTTGACTATCTTTATTGGATTTTATGTATCCACATTATTCAGGGGAACTGACTGTCCCAAATTCAAGTCTAGACAATGAATTTATTCAAAATACATTAAACATTTATATTGAAACTTTTATTGGCAATATTATGTCATTGATGTTTTATTTCCTATATCTCCCATGTCAGAAATACTTTCATTTACAAATGTAGAACCCACCTGACATGCCCCAGGGAAAGGAACATGAAAGCCTTTTGTTTTGCAGCCCAAAACCTAGACAGATACAATTTTGTACTTGTCAATCATACCTCAATAAAGCTGGAGGGAAAAAAGAATCTGGGCTTTCAGAAAATCCAATTGCTCATTTACCCCTATTCTTGTCAAAGGCGTATTTTCATAAACATTCACACACTCTAAATCTTGGAGGAGAAGAATATTAGCTAGTCTTATTTTTTTCTAATCATTGGCTCATTTAACATGAAAAAGTAAATGACGTTTGAGCTTATTTCATTTATTTTTTATATTGATTTTTTTACTAAAACTGTAAAAGAACAAGGCCTTAGGTATCATAACGTGCAATCGGGAATGATTAGATGGATGCAAATACTCAGTTAATCAGCAAAGAACACCATTTTGGGGTCTGCATGGCCTTCTTTACAGTGTCAATAAAGACTGGGGGGTGTTTTGGCATTCGGTTTTCACATAAAGTGTTAATGAGATGCACAACGGATGACTATTCTTTCCTTTCTGGATTTTAAAAGATGATCTGTGCCATTGTTCTGTTTATCCTAAGAAGGATTTTTTAAGTAGTAGAATCCTAAAGACTTCTTAACAGGTGTTTCCATGTTTCTGATAGATATTTATTTAATATATGGCTAAGAAAACAACATAAAACAATGCCATAGCTGAAATACAACAATTTATAAGTGCAGAGTGCTTTGCAGTTATCTTAGGTTGGGCTCCCCGGCAGACAGATTCTACGAAGGAGATAAAGTTACCACAGTGTACCCTTGGGAAGGAAGAAGAAGATAACTGGAGAGAGAGGAGGGAGAGATGGGTTGTGATGCAGCCATGGTGAAGGTCTAGGCCAGCCCCATGGGGCCTCTGAAGTTGGGAGGCCCTTTTGGGGTGCCCTGAGTTGGGGCTTTTATATTTCTCCCTTGACAAGCCATTACATGTGGGCTGCCCCGGGAAAGGGGCATGACCTCGGGAGAGGCAAATTATTTCCGTTGAGGCATTTCCAACAGACCTTAAATATTTGGGTATTTTCCTCCTCCTCCCCTGCCAGTGTCTGTTTACCAAAGCAACTGGCCGTAGGTCCCTTGGAAGGGTGAGTGGAGGAATCATTACCACGTGTGGTGGTCAGTACAGGATTCTTCCTCCCAGACACCTGGCCTCTTCAGTCAAATGATGCCTGATCTGAACACTGGCTTTCTTGCAGAGCCTGGGAAAAGGACTGTAACATTTTATAGAGGCAACTTCCCTCATGCATCTTCCCTGGTCCTCCATGCATCTTCTGACCGTGCACACACAGCAGTACACTTACCAGCTGTCCATCCGTTTGGCTGCAGGGACAAGTTCTATTAATTATCTCCGTAACTCTCTGGGTCTGGCCCTCTGGCTGCCATGCTGACCTGCCACTCAGTTCAATGCTCACGTTCACCTGGCTTCTGATGGTTAAGCTCTGCCACCTGGCTTCTATAGTTTTGGGGTTCCACTCTTCCTATCGTTACTAACCCAGCTGAGTGATGGCACCTCCCACCATTAGCCTTGGTCTACTGAGAATGGACACTACTGAACTTTGTGATGAAGGTGCCTCTGCCAGCAGCACATCCCCTATAGCTTCGGAAAAGGGCTTGTCTTTCCTGGCCTCCCATGGAACATGGTCATCGGGTGGGTTTTCCAGACTGACAGAGTGTACCCATCACAGCTGCCCGCTGAGCTGAGCTTTTTATTCCCCTCTTCCACCACCTGCCCTGGCACGGGGCATTTCTGCCTCGCTTGCTGTGCGCCTCTTTGCCACTTCTAGGAGCTTTCCTAGCATTTGTGCTAGGTATGTTTGTACCATCTCTACTAGTTTTCTATGCATAACAAAGTTAGCTGTTTATAACAGCCCCCGTTTGTTATCAGTTCTGTCCATCAGAAGTCCATGTGGGCTCCACTGGGCTCTCTAGTGACGGGACCCACCAGGCTGACATCCAGATGTTGGCTTAGGGGGAGTTCTCATCTGGAGGCTGTGTGGAAGAACCCACTTACAGGGTCATTCAGAAACTGGAGATTTTAGAAAATATGTTGGAAAAATTCTGGATTCAAATGTTTTTGCCCCTGAAGATTGTGCTTATGGCCCTTTCTTCCTTCCTTCTATAACTTAACTAGGTGAATCTGTTAATTCTCTCTGTCTGTGATGTGTGTCTGCTGATGCCTTTGCTCACTTTTAAAAACTCTTTTAAATTTCGCTTTTAATCCTGACTTCCTAGGGGTCACCCCTGTGTCTGTGTAGATTTGTGTCAGCCGGCACAGAGGTTATGCTCACGTCAGCTTGAGTCAGTAAGTCTTCCATCTCTACGGATGGATTTGGTTGTAGGAGAAGCACATTCGAGGTTCAGAAGGTTTTCAGTTCTGCCCCAGATTTCACCTTCTACTGGGCCCTTTCACATCTCCTATGCAAATGTCGCAGCTTCAGGGCTAACCAGGAGTGTGTGGCTAGCATGTGCCCCCTCCAGAGTCCATTGTCTGTGTTTGCAGCCTCAGCCTGGAATATGCTGCCCTCATCTCGAAACCTCAGGCCAGTGTGTCCATTGGCCTACCCGACCTGAGCAACTGCTACATAATCACTTTTAATATTAAGGCTGCTGGGTGGGCCACCACCCACTGCTCTGAACAACAAAGCTTCTTCAACCAGGGCACAGAAGCTGCCAGTCCCCATGACCTGTCTCATCTGGCAAAACCTGCATATGCCTCCCAAGCTGGGGCAGGCGGGGAGAAGGCCTACCCCAGAATGCCACAGATTCCCAGGGTTCTTATCCAGAGTTGAGCAGATTTTTCAAGATTAACCACTTCTCAGATTGTTGTGATGTTGGTTCATATCCAGAACACTTAAATGGTTGTGCTTATCTGTCTCTCTATAGTTGCTCTCCGGGGAGAGGATTTGCCCACCTCCTTGTTTGATCATGGTTCAGCTTTTGGAGACTTCTTTTGGAATCTGTGATTTATCTCATTTTCTCCCCAGAATTAAGTTAGAGCCAGTTTGGGTTGCTTAAAAGCAGAGAACCTTAATGAATAAAACTAGATTTGGGGGCTTATTTTCCAAGTCAGCATTTCAGAAATGCACTTTGCTTTGCTTGTTTCATAGTGTTACAGAGTGCTTCAGATGGAGGGCTTTTGCCTTCTTTTCAAATACATTTTCTTTTTCCTGTGAAGGTGAGTTCTTGACTAAAGAAATCAGGAAAATCCTAAAGGAAACTCCACGGTGAGATTAAGTATCTGCTTCCTTTAGTTCACATGCACTGTTGACTGAGAGCTCTAGTTTCTGTCTGAGAACTCTTTGCGATGTGAGTATGTTGAGCTTGGTTAGAGACGCCAAGTGTGGGAATGCCCTGGCAGTCCAGTGATTAAGACTCGGTGCTTTCATTGCCGAGGGCCCGAGTTCGATCCCTGGTCGGGGAACTAAGATCCCGCAAGCCGCCCAATGTGGCCAAAGAAAAAAAATAAAAAGACTCCCAAGTGTGAGAATGCAAACCAGACACCAATTCCGGGCCAAATGTAATATCTGAAGATCTATTTGAAAGGCCAACTTATGAGAATGCTGGAAGCAAAAATATATTTGGAAATGTCTCTGTAACTACTTTATTTGAGAAGGAAGTAGAAGTCATTCTGAAACGTGATCCAGAAAAAAGGCATATCCATTTCCTCAGAACATCAGAAGCAGGGTTTTGAGGTTGATCTGAGACTTTACAAAGGCTCCAGCTGCTATGTGGGCTGCTGCCTGATAGCAGAAGCATACGGGCCACCTGCACATCCCATCAGAGCTCCAACAAAAATCAGCTGTGTTGCTAACAGCTGTGAGGCAGCATGGACTTGGAGTGGATTTAAACAGCAATTTCAGTAGAATTACATCTCCATTTACCGGGACATTCAAAACGCCAATGGGAAGGTCTAAAATAATTTGACTTGAGTCTCTTCTTTTCGTTTAGCAAATTAAGCACAATTATGTGTATAGACATGATGAAAAACATTCCTTCTTTCTTGGATTGTACCTGAGCTCCGATGCCCTAGAAAATCAACCAGAAGTTCCTTTTCTTTGCCAGGAAGGTCAACATGTGTAGAAGAATCATTTTTTTAACGGTTATGATGAAAAACATGAATGGTTCGGCTCTGAAGCTAAATAAGATTCTTTCTCTGAATAACAATCACCCAGAGGTCAGAATATTCCCTGGCTGGCCTTTAATGATCCTTATGAGAGAACTCTTCAAAGAAAGCTTTCTACAACTGGAGGTTCAGTTGGCTTCCTGGTCTTGAGCAAAGTGAATAGATGTGGTCCTTATGCCCCAAAATGCTTCCAGTTCTAGAAAGAAAACTAACTTTTGTGGGCACATTCATACTCTAGAATTTAATAAATGCTTGGGCTTGAGGATGGGGCAAGGTATAATGGTAATACACAAACATCTTTTTATTCTTACCTTTCTTATAGTTTCTCCCAGATATCAACTCCTTCCTATACTCATAGTATCCACAGATTTTTAGCCCGCAGTCTCTCCAGCCATGCTTACAAATGTGAATTTGTTGAAAAGAATAAAAGTAACTTCATCTTGAAAACTGGTGCTGAAAGGCAGTTTATTTTAATTCTTATAGGTATGTGTGTCTGTATGTATATGTGTGTGTGTCTGTGTGTGTGTGTATAAGGAAATGGTTAAGTTCTAATCAGTAGATAAGACAAACATCTTGTACAGTCAAAACTACCCTTGAAATTTTATCTTAGAATATATCTACCACACCCAGTTTTTCCTCCAGTGTCAGAACAGTAGCTCTTTCTTTGGTTGAACACCAGATGAAGTAGGTAAATTGTGTTTAGGGACCAAAACAAATGAACAAACAACTTATCTTTAAACATTAGAATCATAGGCACACAATGTGAGGGATATAAGACTTAGACCAGAGTAGGGAAAACAAGCTTCATGCCTCCCATGTCCTGCTCACTTTTAGGCTGCCAGGAGCAAAATAGCCAGCATTACTTGAACTATCCCTTTATCTCATTTTAATTATTACTTTAAAATTAGCTGCTAAGCACACATAGATGAATTGTATTGGTTTAAGTATGTGTGTTGTCCCTCATGATATATTCATAATAAACCACACACACACACAAACACACACACACACTTTGGAATAGTGGAGATACATGCATGTTATTTTCCACGTTCTGCTAAACTTATTTTTCCCCATGCACCATGGTAAAACACCAGCTGACTGAGACATCTCCAAAAATCTTCCCCTATCAAACATGCAACTCTAAACTTCTCCTCTGTTAAAACAAGTTCAACAAGGGGATGTTGTCAAGAGTTCTTTAATCAGTTAGGTATACTATCCTGTCCCTTGAGTTATCCTAATTATTTGAATGGTTTGATTTCCACAAGATTCAAAATTGCATATTAAAAAGGAAGGTGGGGAGAAACGCTGGGAGAAAGAGATACTTTCAGATGCCAGATGAAAAGCAGTGATAGGTTCCCTCAAGTAATCAACACTCAGCTTTGTATGGAACACAACTGATCCTGTCAGGGCTAAAAACCCATCTGCCTTTGCTGTTGATATCCCCAACAAGGAAGAATAATTAGAAAATTCCTTAATTAGTGTTCCATTTAATCTTCCATTGTCAAGGTAAACACTTTGATTAAAGTAAGTAGTACTCAGGAGTAACTACAGACTACTTGAATTTCCATAAACGTATTTAATTTTTCCATCTTTCACCATCTCAACCAATATTGCCCTTCCTGAGACTTGCAGTAACGGGGAAAGATTTTAAGCAAAGCAAGTGAAGTGCTGGTTTTCACCAAGATCTGATCCCCAAGGAACAGATTGTCAGCTTTTCTTTTCTGCTGAAGATACAGATGAGTTCATAAGCCATCTTCAAGGTGCTCCTGTTAGCAGGTTCAGCCTGCAGCGACCATGATGCTTCCTGTAGTGATCCACACAAGGTTCACTGGGGACTGTAGTCAAATGCACTTTCCTGATGCAACTAGAGATTCTCATACTAAGTGAAGTAAGTCAGAAAGAGAAAGACAAATATCATATGATATCACTTATATGTGGAATCTAAAATATGGCACAAATGAACCTATCTACCAAACAGAAACTGACTCAGACATAGAGAACAGACGTGTGGTTGCCAAGGGGGAGGGAGAGGGGGAGGAAGAGGGATGGACGGGGAATTTGGGGATGGTAGATACAAACCATTCTAAATGTAATCAAACTATTACATTTAGAATGGATAAACAACAAGGGAATGTATAACACAGGGAACTGTACCCAGTATTCTGTGATGAACCATAATGGAAAAGAATATAAAAAAAGAATGTATATATGGGTATAACCGAGTCACTTTGCTGTACAGCAGAGACTGGCACAACTTAAATTAAAAAAAAATTTTTAATGCCCATCCCTGGGCCCACTCTTAGATTTTAATTCCATAATTGGATGGTGGTAGGGTTCAGGTATTTGAATTTTTATCTCCCCAGGGATTCTAAAGCAGAAATACTACTTTTACAATCCACCTATGACTCCTGTTTACCTTATTTAGGCAAGCTACCTATGGGACTCAGCTGTTTCTGTTGGAAAGCCCCCTAACTCAGAGATATAAGCCGTGCTAACGTTATCTTTATCTGTTTTCCCGGTTTTAGCCTCTTATTCATTCATTCATTTGTTAAACAAGTATTCCTTTTTTTTTTTGCAATACGCGGGCCTCTCACTGCTGTGGCCTCTCCCATTGCGGAGCACAGGCTCCGGATGCGCAGGCTCAGCGGCCATGGCTCACGGGCCCAGCCGCTCCACAGCATGTGGGATCCTCCCAGACCAGGGCACGAACCCGTGTCCCCAGCATCGGCAGGTGGACTCTCAACCACTGCGCCACCAGGGAAGCCCAACAAGTATTTCTTGATCACTTACTACGTGCAAAGCAATTTTAGGTGCTGGAGATTTAGGAATGAAAAGCAAAAAAATTAATAACATCAGGGGCTTATATTCTACTGAAAGGAGGCAAAGAAGAAAGAATTACCCAATAATTTCGAATACCAGGAGTGATGAACACAATGGAGAAAAAAGTAAAGCAAGGGCAAAGGATAACATGTGGGAGATAGGTTCTGATTTTAAACTGGATTGACATGATAGCTGACAAGTTGGGGCTTTGAATGACCGCCCCCCGCCTTGTGGTTGGGAATCCTCCATTCACTTAAGCGTCACACCCTGCCAGAAAGTAAAGCCAACACAGGAGAAAGCAGAGGGAGAGAAATTGGTTCAGGCATCCTTGTCACAGATCCTGAATTCAACCATGCCTCTATTTTTTGGTAAGACATTAGAAAGACATTTAGTAAGGAAGCTATTAAACCCACTCCTCCATTTTTTAGTAAGACAGAACATTAAATTCCCTTTCTGATTAAATAAAGAATACATCGTACTTGTCCTTTGCAACCAAAAATTCTAACAAATACTCTAATGAAATTTATTTTTAAAAATTAAAATCTATTTTACTTTCTCACTACATAAGAATATTATAGAAAATTTAGAAAATACAGAAAGGCAAAGGGGGAAAAAATAAATCTTAGGACATCATTGTAATGATTTTGCTGAGTATTCTATAATATGGCTTAATTGAACCAAACTCTACTGTTGTGTGTTTAAAAAATTTATCATTGCTGTTGGTAATGACTCCCAACAAAATTATAATAAATATCTTTGAGGCAAATTCTTTCCCATCCATAGTTATTTCCTTAAGATATATTACTGGAAGTGGAATTGCAGTCTCAAACAGTATACACATATTTGTGGCTTTTGAAATGAAAGTGTCAGTTTGCCCTCAATTACAATTGTTACCAGTTTTGAGCACCACTACAAGTAGATTAAAGTGTTTATTACTTTATACATTCACCAACAGCAGAAAATAGGGGAAAAAAAAGTTTTAATATCTTTCTCTTATCAAATTAGGGATATCATTATTTTATATATATTTATTTTTTCATTCCATGTAATATTCCTTTTTTCACCCTATTAAGAATTTAATATATTTCTTCTTTTGTGAATTGACAGTTCCTTGATTTTAATGCCTTTCAAATATTTGGGTACCTATCATGTTCTTACTGATTTCTAAGAATGCTTTATATATTAAATGTGTTCCTTTGTTGGTGACAAAAATTCAAATTATAAGCATTGTTATTTATTGTGCCCAGAACAATGATAAGTTCTTCATACACCATTTAATTTTCCTACTTTAATAATATGATCTATTATCATGCTTTTCTCTTAGCTGTATACCATGCAAGATACTCACTTAACCAAGGATGAAATTGCAAATTAGAGAAATGAACCTGTTCGAAATCACACAGCAAGTAAACATTAGAGCTGGAATTTTAAGTCCAGTCTGCTTGAACCCAAACCAGTGTTTAACATGATGCTAAGTTGCTATTGATGCTTATTTCCTCTCTATCTCGTAGTTCAGGGGTCAGCAAACTACATTTCTTAGGCCAAATTTGGCCTGCCACCTGATTTCATAAGTAAAGTTTTACTGTAACACAGCCATACAATCATTTATTGTTACTTTCCTGCTACAAGAGCAGACTCAGTTGTGACAGAGACCACATGGTCTGCGGCACGCTAAACTATTTACTCTCTGGCCCTTTACAGAAAAAGTTTGCTGACCCTTGCGGTAGCTTCTTGTCCCCTAAATAGATACAGATATTAGATGTCCTGAATCTATCCTTCTCTCTCTATATCTTAGTGTTCTCTCAACATTTCTATCTAGAATTAAATAACCAGTTATCCTGCTTTTATTTTAGCTGTACACTGTGCAAGACTGTGATTGATTGTCCCTACGGATACTTTCATTCAAAAACTAACTAGCATTTTTTTATTTCCAAAATATCTTATTCTCAGCCCCTCTTATTTCTTAGCATCCTGCCTTGCTTTAATGACACAGCATCTTCCTGAATTTCATTAAGAATAATATTTACCTTTTTAAAGATGTTATTTTTAATGAAAGCCGTTTCATTTGTGGGCTGTTTCTGACTTTTAATCAGGTGTTCATATGAGTTTCTGGATTTGTCATTGCTGGAAGCCATCGTGGAACTCTCTTAGCAGAGATACAGAAAAACCTAGGCAGACTTTCCTTCCAATGGCCTCCCAGTTCACTCCTGCACACAGGCAAAATCAGTCTACTGCCTGTGTGCCCTGCCAGCTCTGCCCCTGGATGTTGCTGTAGGAAAATGGATTCTCTCTGTGTGTGTGTGTGTGTGTGTGTGTGTGTGTGTGTGTGTGTGTGTGTGTGCGCGCGCGCAGGCACATGTGGTTGAGGTGGATTGTGATGTCTCTGTACTCAAAATGCTCCTAACTAACCCTCACTCTCTCTGGTATGGGTCAAATTCCTCTGGGTCTTCACTGCCATGACAATTCCGTGTGCTTCTGTGATATTGTGATTTATAAGAAATCTAGGTTTGGTCATTCAGACGACCAAAATATACTCCTCATGTATATTTGGTCTTCCTCCACAGTTCTTGGCTCACACAACCCCCAACCCTTGGAATTTCCTAAGTGATCGAGAGCTATCAAGCTGTCTTTTGTTATGTAAATGAGGTAACTTTGGAGAATGGAGGCTGCTTGCCAGAGAACCAGTCCCCATGATTGAGGACTTAAACTTTCAGTCCCACACCTTGATTTCCAGGGAGGGAAGAAGGGCTTCAGGTTGAATCAGTAGCCACTGGCAATGATTTATGTAATGAAGCCTCCATAAAAACCCAAAAAAGGATAGCTTTTTGACCCTTTTCAGAGCTTCATGCTGGGGAACCAGAACACTTCCCTGCGGCTGGCCGCGCGCTCCAGGAGGACAGAAGCTCCTTTGTTCAGGACCTTGCCCTCTGTACCTCTTCATTTGTCTCTTGATTCATATTCTTTAATATCCTTTTATAATAAATTGGTGATCCAGCTGTTCTAGCAAATTAATCAAGCCTGAAGAGGGGTTGTGGGAACCTCTGATTTATAGCCAGTCAGTTAGAAACACAGGTGACAACTTGGACTTGCCATTGGCATCCTGAGTTGGAGGGGATTGTGGGAACCTCCAATCTGTAGACAGTTGGTCAGGAATGCAGGTAACAACCCCTAGGCTTGTGACTGAGCCTTTTACCTGTGGAAACTGATTCTGTCTTCAGTAGATAGTGTAGAATTGAGTCGAATTCTCAGATACCCCGCTGGTGTCCAAGAATTGCTTTGTTGGGTGGAGAAGCCTCCACACACATTGTTGGAATTGGGTCCAGGAACCCTTATCAGCGTCTAAGAAGAACAACTTATCAGCTGGATAGTTATGTTTCCTTTCATGGTGATCCTAATGGAATTTATTCTGGCAAATAGTCTTTTGTGTTTGTAGTAGGAGGTTGGGCCCTTCCTAGGCATCAAGGCAGGTAAAGCTCTGTTCTCTGTTCCTTCTTTGTGTTTAATAGGGATAAATCTGTGGGAACATTTAGGCTAGAAGAATACATTACACAAGAGCTCATTGTTCTTAATCTGTAGTGTTTTAGATGAAGCTCAACAGGATTTGTTAAGTAAGACTCATTTGCTAAATAAGCTAAGGCAACAAACAGGCTACAGAACTGGAACACAGTATACAAATCAGCAATAATAAAGCGCTCATCAAAAAGTACAGGAGACACATCATACTGGGAAAATCCCTTCCCAGCCTGGCACCACATGTTGAAAGTGATGTTGATAAGTTCCTCTATATCAAAAAGTGGGCAACCATGGTAGAGAATTGTCTGGAAAGAGAGTCATATTTTTGAAGATCGTTTTCAGATTTTGTAGTGGCTTCCAGATGGAAAAGAGAACAATATTATGAGTGACTTTAATCAGCAGAAAAAATATTAATGATGAGATGTTATAGGGAGGAATTTTTTGATTTATATTAAGTAATATAATTTATATTTATTTTTAGTTTAGAAAGAGATATCCTTCTAACAATTAGATATATCCCAAAACAGAATAGGTCACCTTCTGAAAAATATTAGATCATTTTAGTTAAGAGCTGAATTTGAGGTTAAAATAAGCTTTGTCTTTGTTTTGAATCACTAAGTGTGACCTTGGGGCAAATTACTAACTTTCTCTGAGCCACTAGTTCTAAATTTGCAACATTTTCATAAATGTTGTTATAAAGATAAAATTATAATGAGATGTTCTTAGAACAGCACTCACACTCAACAAATACATTTGTGTTGTTACTGGTGAGTGGTGAGTTTCCCATTTCCCAGGTGTATTCAGGTAGAATCTGGATATTCTACCTCGACTAGTGTACAGGGGATTCCAGTGTTGAAATGGAGGTTGGACTAGATTTGGTCAAGTAAGTTTTGACCACATATGTACTGACTTTAATTTGCACATCCTTTGGTTTATTCATTTGTCCCAACAAATATTTACTGACTGACCATTATGTACCAGGACCAGGCTAGGTGCTAGAATTCCAGCTGATAAAGGAGATAAGATAAATCCTTGGTCTCTTAGAACTTGTACTTCAAGGTGGGGAGAAGAGATAAGAAATAAACCTTACGGCTTCCCTGGTGGCGCAGTGGTTGAGAGTCCGCCTGCCGATGCAGGGGACGCGGGTTCGTGCCCCGGTCCGGGAAGATCCCACATGCCGGGGAGCGGCTGGGCCCGTGAGCCATGGCCGCTGAGCCTGCGCGTCCGGAGCCTGTGCTCCGCAACGGGAGAGGCCACGACAGTGAGAGGCCCGCGTAACGCAAAAAAAAAAAGAAATAAACTGTAAAAAGCAAGGAAACATTATATAGTGGTAAATGTTCTACTTAAAGTTAAGGGAGGATAAAATAGCAGAGTGTGACTGGGAAGGCCTCTCTATGTGAAACCATTGAGATGGTGGAGTTGTTCATTAAAGCGGCACAATCTAACTTAATCTGACTAAATTCAGGGAATGACTAGTAGTAGAGGATATGGTTAGAGATGCAGGCCAGGGCCAGATAATATTGGGTGTTGTAGGCCAGAATAAAGGGAGGATTTGTGAACAAAATTCATGAACAGCCGCTGTTATCTACTGACTGATTACAACACTGCCATAACTCTTCAACTCTCAAACCCAAATCTCTAAAAATTTGCATGATCTGCTGAGGTCCTGCCTCCTCACCCTGCATCAACTACATCATGTCATGAGAAAGTCAACCTAAATATATTTTATGGATTTAAGGGCAAAAGGGAAAAAGAAAGAAAGCAACAGATTTTACAAGTCCTGTAAGGATGTCTTCCAATATACGCTTTACCACCTCTTCACTATAATCATTTTTTTCTATTTCTTCTTGGTTTGGTTTTGTTTTTGTTTTCTGACTTTTGCAAAGTATTTTGCCAAAAAGTATTTATCAAGTAAAGGATTAATTTATAAACATTTGTTGTAATTTTCTTTTTCTATCTTTGTATGTCCTTTTAAAGAAGGAAAGATTGCCAAGTTCCAAACTGCATTAAATGCACACCTGTCTAAGTGCTAAACATGAGTCATAATTAACAGGAAATAAGCCAAGTAACCGTATCCTTTTCTGTCAACAATCAAATACAGTTTTACGCCATGCATAGAAGTCATGACCGCGTGTTTAATTATAGTTTTCAAATGTCTTTGTTATGAGGATATTATTGCTAACATTTACAGAGGATTTGCCACTGATCTATGCCAGGCAGAGTCCTAAGCACTGTATATATACTATCTCGTTTAATCTTTACAATGATTCCATAAAGTAGATTTTATCGTTATGCCATTTTATAGATAAGGAAACTGAAGCTCAAGAAAAGTTTAGCAAGTTGACTAAGTTTACACAACTAATAAGGGGTTGAACTGAAACTGAATTAAGGCAATTTGACCAAGGATCCTACATTCTCAATTATTCTAAAAGCTGTCATAATATAAGAAAGATAATGAGGAAAACATTTACTTGAAGTCAGGAAGGCTGTCTACTTACAGAGTGACCACTCTGATTTGGGGCAGATATGTGATATTTTCTCTGTCCTGAGATGGAAAGTTAGCTGTGGGAAATGGAGAAAGATGTGCTATGTAGAACAGATTATTTAATCTCTTTGATTCTCAACTTTCTTGTTGGTAAAATGGGGATTAGAATACCTACCATATAGATTCCTGATGAAGATTAAATGAGATGATGGGCCAAGAGTAGGCATTCTATAAATACCAATTATCTGATTAAGTTCTTTATTTCCTTCCCATCTCTCACTGAAATCCTGGAGATGAGTGGTACCAAACTGTAAATCATTTTACAATCCAGGGATGAAAGCTGATGCAAACATACAGTGTTATAATTCCTTCTGGAATCAAAAAAGATTTTTACAATATCCTTTGATTTACTGTGGAGGAAAATGTCATGCACACTAAAGGTAAATGAAGTAAGACAATTGTTATGGTCTATATGGTGATGGCAGTTACGTATCTTATCCACGTTCATGGTGCTAGTAAGTCAAAGAGGCAGGACTTAGAAGCAACACTGTTATCTTCTTTTCAAGTAGCTTTCCTACTACATCCCCCTGAAACGGTACTAATTTATTATTTGGTTTCTCTCAACTACAAATCACCTTATTTTTCCTTTTTCCTCTAAATCATTTTAGTGGACAAGAAGCTACAGAGAAAGTCTGTGTATCACTGTCTAATCTCCTTTTGGACAATATCACCCTGCCATGTTTCTGTCGAAATGAATCTGCAACACTGACGGGAGAAAAAATATCTAAAGTAAAAGTCCTCATTGTTCATTCAGGGATGGAGTTGGCTGAACGAAGCCTTGGGAGGTGGCATCACCAGGGCAGACTGGATGCAATTAGGAGATGTTGGATGCTGCTGTGTTCCCTGGCACTTCTGCACTCACTTAAAAGGGCAATTTCGCTTTGTTTCTGTCCTGGCTTTCATTCCACTTCTGCGGTTCACAGCCATGGCCAACCCTGAACGCACTTTTATATTGTATGTGTGGACAGTGTCTGTGACATATTGACCTTGCTTAAGATAGGGGAACTGGAGGCTCTTTCTTCTACGCGTGGGGAAACCAGCTGTGCTGGTGAGTACTGCATGGAATGAAAGGACACCAGAAGCTGTTTTCAGAATTTCCTGAAAATCAGGGGAATGAAGCTAGAGTTGAGATGCTTGAAACTATTTTTATACATGATTTGAATTTGCTGTGTGAAATATTGATGCAAAAAAAGCCCGTATCATAATACCTACTCACACAGCCCTTTGGTGAGTAGGGAGGGAACATTTCCTCTCTTCCCTAACTCGGATTTCCAGGGTTTACCAGGAATACAAGGAAAGGGTATGGACTACAGTGTATGCCAACTGTTATGATTGTCACCCATCCATCTGTCAAATGATGCTGAAATTGTATCTGGCAGGAAGGGTAGCACTTACTTTCAGGACTCCATGTCCATGAGTTTTTATTTCAGATATACTAAGTCTCAGAAAGTTCAGATGTTTATGTGCCTCTACCTGACAAAATTCCATCAGGATCCCCATGATAAGATAAAGGAGAGGGTCCAAAAGTGCATTTTCTGAAAATACTTTGAGAGTCACCTTTTGGTATCCAGGCATAGGCAGTATCCTCTAAGGGCAAGTCTTGACTCAAGGGATAAACACAGAATTTATCACAAATATAGAGGGGAGAAAAGTGAAGATTTATACGTTACAGGAAAAAAAAAAAAAAGAAGAATCCATAGCTAGAGTGGATTTGGACTGATTTGTAAAATAGTTGGCCTAGAACGTTTTTAAGATTATCAGCCTAAATATTGGCTATTCCCCCCAAAACTTACCTCAATTTCCACTGGCCCCATTTAGGTGAGGTCTTAAAAGATATTTAACAAAGTTCTTAGAACTGAGAGGCAAGGAACCGAAGTCATGTATCCTCCTAAGGGTGTACTATTTAGCCTCTGTGACAACCTTGTTGTTGGTGGTGGGTTATTTTTTTTTATGTATATAAAGTAAAATTCATTCTGTGCGGTACAGTTCTGTGGGTTTTGACAAATGCATGGAATCATATATCCAGCCCCATGGCCATGGCACAGAACACTTCCATTATCCCCAAGATTCCTTTCTCTGTCTCCTTTGCAGTCAAGCCTTCCCTCCACCATCAACCCATGGCAACCAGTAATCTGTTTTCTACCCTATAGTTTTCCCCCCATTGTATTAGGTGTGGAATAGTATCATGTTGAAGATTTAAAATTTTTTTAATATAAATTTATTTATTTATTTTTGGCTGTGTTGAGTCTTCCTTACTGCGCTCAGGCTTTCTCTAGTCGTGGCGAGCGGGGCTACTCTTCGTTGCGGTGCTCGGGCTTCTCATTGCGGTGCCTTCTCTTGTTGCAGAGCACGGACTCTAGGCGCGTGGGCTTCAGTAGTTGTGACACGTGGGCTCAGTAGTGTGGCTCACGGGCTTAGTTACTTAGTCGTTCCGCGGCATGTGGGATCTTCCAGGACCAGGGCTCGAACCCGTGTCCCCTGCATTGGCAGGCGGATTCTCAACCACTGCACCACCAGGGAAGCCCAAAGATTTAATTTGCATTTTTCTAATCACTGATGATGCTGAGCAGTTTTCATGTGTGTATTTGTCGTCCTTATATCTTATTCAGTGAAAGGTCTGTTAAATATTTTGCCTATCTTCTAATTGAATTGTTTTCTTACTGTTGGGTTTTGAAAGTTCATTATATATTCTGCATAAAATTTCTTTATCAGATATAAGTTTTGCAAATATTTTCTCATAGTCAGTGACTTGCCTTTTCGTTCTCTTAACTTTGCTTTCTGAAGAGCAAAATTTCTCAATTTTGGTAAGTCCAGTTAATGAAATTTTAAAAAATTTTATGGATCATGATTTTGGCATCATATTTAGGAAATTTTTGCCTAACTTAGGGTCACATAGATTTCTTCTGTGTGTGTGTGTGTGTGTGTGTTTCTAGATTGCTGTGATTTTAGGTTTTTACGTTTATGCTCCATTTTGAGTTAATTCTTGTATAGGGAGCAAGCTATGGACCAGGGCTCATATATCTTGTTTTTTATATTCCAGCATAATTCGTCAAAAAGACTATCCTGTCTCTATTTAACTACCTTTGCACCTTTTCAAAAATCAATCAACCATAATGTGTGGGTCTATTTCCGGACTTTCTAATCTGTTCTATTGATCTATCTGTCCATCCTTTCTCCAGTACCACACCTATTACCCTTATTTGGTTGGATTGTCAGAAAGATGATGAAATGGGTGAAACACAGGATTTTGTTTTGTTTTGTTTTGGTTTTAGGGAAGTGAAACTATTCTGTATGATGCTATAATGGTAGATACATGACATTATGTGTTTGTCAAGAAGCCACAGAACTTTACAGCACAAAGAGTGAACCTTAATGTATCCAAATTGAAAATAAGGCATTTAAGAGTTGGAGAGATCCCAGTATGGAATACAGACCATAACAAAAGAATCTAACTGTATTACAAACCCTGTACCCGAAAGAAACTCACAGAAGGGATGGAAGAACGAGGTGCTGATCTAAGTAACTCTGGAAATGAGTACGGTCTGTAAGACTAAAGGCAAAATAAATGTCACGTAAGCACTGTAATTGACAAAGGTGTTTCCCACAGGGATGGCAGTTAATAATCCTGAAACCATTACACACGTATACGTGAATTGAACAGTTAAGTAAATGGATGGCAGATGGGGGAAACCATGTTTTTCCTTGTTGGAGTGGAAGTTACAGACAATCAAGGGAGAAGGCTCCAATGATCCATGAGGTAATGGATTAAAGTTGGAGTCATTAGCGTGAACTCTTGTTTAGCTTAATATAGATACAGATAAGTATGTATAGATATGTGTATATACAAAAATTATTATATATATGTACATACATATTAGAATCAACAGTGCAAGCAGTGAGCACACCAAGGGCCCAGATTCTGGTTTCTAATTCTATTCTCCAATAAAAGGAACAATGGCTTCTTGGGAAAATGGCTGATTTAAGGACTGGGTCAGGATATACAAAATGAGCCTGAAGAGTCTTGTAGTGCCAAAAACTACAGAAAGCCTCAAAAAAAAAAATCATTGGTGGGAGTACGTCAAAGGGACATAGAAGCCAACTGAAAGCACATCCAATGACCAAAGCTGGGAGATTTAAGCAACAAAACACAGTAGCATTCCGAAAGTTTAAAATCAATATTCATACTATATACTGGTGTAAATAAATGATTGAATAAGTAAATAAATTGGGGAAAATGGGTAAATCTTCTGTGCAGAAGAATTTCACTAATTTATTTGCCCTTAAAGAGGTGAAGCTTAATTTCCCACGCCTTAAATTTGGGCTGTCCATTGTGATTTCTTTCCAAAGAGGACACTATGGAAAGAAGGACAAAAGTAACTTTGCAGTGGAGAAACCTGAGAAACACCACATCAGCCCGGTGATCAAGATCAACCAAAACGCAGGTCTTGTTGATAGGGTGTGCCCTCTATACAATGTGAAAACAATGCCATTTTAACTTTGTGTCTTCCTTCTGAGAAACCATAACTCCAAGTCTAATTGTGAGAAAAACACTAGATAAATCCCAATTGAGTGATATTCTGAAAAAAAAATCCTGACCAGTATGCCTCAAACTGCCAAGGTTATCAAAAACAAAGAAAGTAAGAAATTATCACAGCCAAAGGAGACATGATGACTAAAGATAATGTGGGATCCTGGAACAGTAACAACGAAAAGGCAACAGGTGAAATCAGGTTAAAAAAAAGGAAGTCTGACAGACCTACTAGAGCATGGACTTGAGGATATGGGGAGGGGGAAGGGTAAGCTGTGACAAAGTGAGAGAGTGGCATGGACATATATACACTACCAAACGTAAAATAGATAGCTAGTGGGAAGCAGCCGCATAGCACAGGGAGATCAGCTCGGTGCTTTGTGACCACGTAGAGGGGTGGGATAGGGAGGCTGGGAGCGAGGGAGACGCAAGAGGGAAGAGATATGGGAACATATGTATATGTATAACTGATTCACTTTGTTATGAAGCAGAAACTAACACACCATTGTAAAGCAATTACACTCCAATAAAGATGTTAAAAAAAAAAGAGGAAAAAAAAAGGAAGTCTGAATAATCATGGAATTCAGTTCATAATACTTTTAAAATATGGATTCATTGTGACAAATGTACTGTACTAATACAATACATAAGAATTGGGTGTGGGTGTGTGGGGACTCTCTGTACTATCTTTGCAACTTTTCTATACGTCTTAATTTATAGAAGCAAAACTTTTTTTTTTTAAGTGGAAAAAATCACAAGCTTTTCTGCCTCAGTCTTAAACATGAGATTCTAAAGCAGCTTCATCTCATTTTCCTTCACCAATCTAAAAGTCCCCAAAGTATTTGCTTAGAAGAATTACAAGGCTAGGTCTCATCTTAAGGGCAAGAGTGCCATATCTTTCATGGGCTCAGGTGAAGGGGTGATGACGTGCCACTGTAAGTGTGCAGAGTCTCGGGGGAGAGCTTGAAGATGCTCCCTTTGCTATTCCTCCCGTGAAGAGATGGAGTCTCCCTTCCTCTTGAATCTGTACTCTCCCTCTCCTTAGTGATTTGGCTGATCAACAGAATGTGGCAGAAATGGCATCCTGGGACTTTTGAGGATAGGACCTAAGAAGCTTCAAACCTGCTAAGAATCCCTTGGAACAGACCATCTTGGGACATCTCCTTGGGGAACTAAACGCCCTGTAGTGAGAAGCCCAAGCCCCATGAAAGACCAGGTGTAAGTGCTCTGTTGGTACCTCAGTTGAGCTCCTTACCAACAGCCAAGCAACTCCAGACAAGCATGTGAGCCATATGGGACGTCCATCCCAGGTGAGAGGTGACTCCTATCCTGATCACCATCTAATGGCAACTGCAGGATAGAATCTCAGTGGGAACTGCCAACTGAGCCCAGTCAGTCTGCAGACCATGAGGGATAACAATAAAGGGTGTTTTAAAGCACAGAGATTTGGGATGGCTTATTTTGTAGCAATATAGATAAGTAAAATTGAGCACTGTTGAACGTTGCAGTTTCAAATTCAATTTTCTAGGAGCATTTCGTGTAGGAACAAACAACTACACAAAAGCAGACATTTACTGTGTGCCTCACATTTGCAAGGCATGGTCCAGCAACTGCAACTCCAAGCCTTAGTGATACCGCTGGGCAGAAAGAAAGCATTTTTCAAGTAGCCATTGTGACATATCTCAAAGGAGCCACCAAGTCAAAAGATTTATGTCTTCCAAAAGATTACTTACTACTTAAAAGACTACCTACTGCTTCTTCGCAATTATTTCAGAAGTATGGCTGGTTAGAGTATATGAGGACCCTCAGAGGAAATAAACATATAAAGTCAACACACCTGAACTGGTATAAATTGAAAGACCTTCAACATTATCTTCGCCAAATATGAATACTTTAGATTAATGTATGTTTAATAGGTTATTAATATTAGATTTTTGAAGCAAGATGGCATTTCTAAAATTTCTTTTATAGAAAAGATTTGTTATAAATATGCCAACTCGGTAAGTTTCAAAATCTTGAGTAAAAGTTAATGTCTCAACAAGTTATCCTATCTACATCCATGAGTTTGTTATTATTAGGTTGCTATGAAATGCAGTGGAAATTGAAATGTATTGCTTAGTTAGAATGAATCTATCAATATCCTTTCTTTCTGTTTCTTTTGAATAGGGGAGAAATATAATCACGTGCAATTTGTGCCAGTAACCCAAGGGAAGAGGTGAAAAGGTGTATGAACATAAGCTTGGGAAGGAGCCATGAGCCAATGAGGTGACTAATGTCTTAACCCTCTCCCAGGTAAACTCAGAGCTAAGCATGGAGGGAAGCAGGACAGTACAGCAGTTAAAGGTTCTTCTCATTGAAGCAGAAGTCCAGTTCCTCCGCTCACCAGATTTGTCACCTAAGGGTTTTAAGCTATTAGAGAAGCATTTTTAAAATATATGTATAATACTTGCCTTAGAGACCGGAGGGGTTAAAATATGATTAAGCTTTGAAAGTGCCTGGCAGAGCCTGGCACGTACTAAGCAGTGGTAAACACTGGCTTCTAATTTTAATAAGTTGGGAAGAACATGATCTGGATTCTATGCCCTGGCTTCTCCGGCCACTCCCTTCTCTGCAGGGAAGATACCGGTGCTCACAGAAACAGTCTCAGCTCATTGAGAAGGAGAACATTTCCTCTGACCCATCTGCTTTTGGATGCCATAATTCTGGTCAGAGTAGTGATATGGAGAAACATCTGTAGGGCTTTGTGATCTTGGCAAATTATTTAACCCATCTCTCTGCCTCAGTCTTTTCATCTGTAAAATAGGGATAATATGGTACCTCCCATATAAGGCAAATATGAGGATCAAATAATATTATGCATGTAAAGTGTCTAAAACAATGACTGGCACATAGAAAACATTCACTTTGTCATTATTATGTTTAAACAGTTATTATCAGTGTAAAAAAACACATCATGAGGCATATAATCAATACCCTGGTATTCTGGTAGCCTTTCCATTGGTCTTTTCCCTAACCATTTTTTTTTTCAGAAAATATACCTGAGTGTAATAAGATGAAAACAATACTAATATGGTAACGGGTCATTTGATGTATCTTAGAGAAGTTGTTGCTTTAGCTGTAAAGGTTTTTTGTTGTTGTTTTTAAGGCACGTGGGTTGTTGGGTGAAATATTGAGACCTTGGCTAACGGAGCTCAAGCAATAGGCCTTGTTTAAAAGATTATGTAGAACATCCCCAAAAGGGGAGAGGAAAGAGATCAGAAGGGCCAAGAGGGGAGGGAAGAAGGAAGAACTGGCTATCAAATGGTGCGTGGAACTGCAGGGTGGGAACCAGTGTAGGGTGGATGAACGCGTTCTAAGAATAAGCATGTTCACACGTCATGTGTTGGCTTGGCTGAAAGCTCCTCTTCTCTCCAACAACCCCACCCCTATCATGTGAAAGTTTATTCACTTATGAACATGTTGGACCCATAGGGGCTTTAATGTATGCACATTAGGAAAGTGGATATCCTGCGTCGGTGATGAGCTGTAGGCAATAGATGACACACGCATAGAAAAAGGAATTCAGAGGCAGGGAGTCACTCTGCCTCATTTACCCAATGCAAAATTGTAGAGAAAATATTGACTGTTTCAAATGCCCACAAGTTATGGGATGGAAGACTCATGACCATCTTAATAAGATCTTACCATCATGTCCCTGTGCCCAGTCCAGGACCTTGCATATGAAAAATTAATGAGATCACAGCTCGCATCTGGGTTACATATGTCTCAGGCATTGTGTATATAAGTAGTATTTACTGCAAAGTATTCAGGCCTCGTTCATAATTCTCTAGCTGGTCTCCGTAGCTGAGAGAGAATGTGTGTGTTGAACGAGACTACTTGAAATACATTCATTTTACCCAGACATTATTTATTCAGTGTATTTTTTTTCTTTAATACTTAACATTTACCATGTAGTGTTCCAAGTAGACAATGATGCCCTCATGGATCTTTCATGTTAGGCAGAGAAAACAGAATATATACGTGTTCTAACAAGCATAATAATTTCACATAGGGCTATGAAGAGTATTAAAGAGGGTGTTTCGTTAGGGGGGATCTTGACAGGGAATTCAATAGGGAAGCCACTTAACAGAGGATTTGGGGGTTGAAGCATGAATGATGAGAATTAGCCATAGGATAATTTGGTGGTAAAGACAAATTAGACATCTAGACAGAGGAGCATTGTGATAAAGATGAGGTTAGTGAGATGTAAAGAAGGTGAGTATGCTGGATTGAATGGGGTACAGGGAATAGGTGAGTTCAGAGATGAGAGGTATAAGTAAAGAGCTGAATTTTATTCTGAGGGCAATGGGGAGACTTTGGAAGATTTTAAACAGGGGAATGACATGATCTCATTTTAAGAATGTCTTTTCCAATAAACAATGTCCATCTCATCTATATCTCATTTGTCTATCACCACAAACCTGGACTCTAAGCTTTTAGCACTGCATCTTTTACGAAGGCAACTGATACTCAAAGTGGATATTTGCTTTTTCCAAGGTCGTTTGAGCAAAAGGAAAAATTAAGGACTTTACATCACGGCAAGTGAGAATTGGCTGCCTCTCAACTAGAGTGCTTTGCGTTTAATAACTGATGGAAGGGAAAAGGGACCTTTCTAAAATCGCTGCTGAAAGACACAGTGTGGTACTGTGATTTTTTTCAATACTCTTTGCAAAGTAAGCTAAAGCTCATCTTTGAAAGAAGCATGAGTAAAATGCTTTTCCTTACTTTTCTTCTAAGTCTGTCTTTTACCCATGTCTTCGCTGAGTCTGCATATGCACCATCCATGCCAATTGCTAAGGCATTAACTGATGACCTGCAATCTGGGGAAAAGGGTCAAGTGAGAGATTAGAGCTGAGGGGGGAACCTAGGGCTTAGAGGGAAGGGGTGATCCATGAAACGGGTTTCAGCCAGCCTGACTCAGTATCACCAGAGGTGTATAAAAAGGATTTTGTGATGTTTAGATTTTCGTGAAATGAAGTTATGTACCTTGACACAACATTTCCTAGTTTCTAGAACAGTCCAAATCAGCAAATTTGAAGTTACCTTCAATATGACTAATATTTTTGGTTTATGTAAAATTTCATTTCTGTGATAACATTATAGTGCTTGTGTTTAACATATTGCATTAAATTTTGTGCTGTTTTATGGAATTCCTAATATAATGCTCTGAATCATATATGAACTCTGAAAACAGACCTTTACTTTTAATTTATTTTATAAAGCATTGTTAGTCTTCCTTATAATTCAAGGTTTGGTAATTTATGCCAAAACTTTTATCGAAAGCAAGCATAGGGACTTCCCTGGTGGCACAGTGGTTAAGCATCTGCCTGCCAATGCAGGGGAAACGGGTTCGAGCCCTGGTCGGGGAAGATCCCACATGCCGTGGAGCAACTAAGCCCGTGAGCAACAACTACTGAAGCCTGTGCGCCTAGAGTCCGCGAGCCACAACTACTGAGCCCTCATGCCACAACTGCTGAGCCCATGAGCCACAACTACTGAAGCCCGTGCACCTAGAGCCCGTGCTCCGCAACAAGAGAAGCCACCACAATGAGAAGCCCGCGCACCGCGACCCCCTGCTCGCCGCAACAAGAGAAAGCCTGCGCGCAGTAACGAAGACCCAATGCAGCCAAAAATAAATAAATTAATTAATTTTTTAAAAAAAGCAAGCATAATAAAAACACTCTTTAAAACGTGGTGGCATTAAAACACTAAAGATATTCTGACTTTAAAAAATAAGTTAACAAAATAGAGTAGATCTAGATTAGATTAGGGAGGGATTGTGCTTCCTCCTGTTCTTACTTCTTTTCACCTTGTAATCCCATCATTCAACTTTCAGTGACCAAAGATGTTTTATGTTTCTTCTAGATACCAAACAATATGGTAGGTGGAGTGTAGGCATTGGTGAGAAAAGCAGACATCGACCCTATAGAAACAAAGGGCAATGTATATACAGTAAACAAAGAAACATAAATAAATGAATGAATATACAGTTACAAACTGTACTGAGCTCTAGGATGCAGGAATGAGGGGATGGCATACACTTTGTTGCCTCCCTCGTATCCAAGTTCCCCTTTTTTTCCTTAGCAACAAAACTATAGTTTTTGCTGTTGGTGGTGGTGGTATGGGGATTTTTGTCTGCTTGTTGGTTTTTCAGAGTGGATGCGGTGACAGTATGCCCTACCTAAAAGAACTACTTTTCCCAGAATCCTTTTTAACTAGAGTGAGCCTGTCACTGAGACCTGGCCGATCAGGTGAGAGGAGGCATGCACTCTTCTCTCGGTCAGGAACACGGACGAAATTCTGGAGTGGAGAGTGGTCATGTGGGGACTGTAGGGCGAGAAGCATGAGTGCAAAGATAAATGGAATCTGGGTTCCCATTCCCGGGCTTAGTGTTACATGGCAAAATATGTACAGACATTTACTTTAAAATGTGTATTAGTTAGGTTTTCAGGCTAATCCAGGCTGGGATGTGAGTGCTGAGAACTTGCTTAGGAAAGAGGTAGGAATTAAATAGAATAGAATTAAATATAGGAGCACCAACAATTCTCTGAAGTTGGTCGGTTATGTCTATACAAATGCTTAAGAAAAACAAACTGAAATTTTAAAAGACAAAAATACACCATCCCTACACTTTTTTTTAAAGAAAAAAGATAGGATATTTGGTACACACCCATATTCACACAATATATTTAGCTGTCTACTTCTCTTTATGTGTGCAGGCCTATATATTTAATGAGTAAAATGGAAATATCTATTCCTTAGGTTAAGTTTTCATGTCTACTTTTGACTAAAATAATAGTTTTCAACTTTTGTTTGTAATATTAGAGGATACAGTGAGCCTCACCCCAGACCAAATGAAGCTTAGAGACTCTGATTTAGTAGGTTTGGGTGCCGTGAGCAGGGCCACGACGTTGGGAGGTTTAAAAATCCCCCCATGATTCTCATATACAGCCGGTGTTGAGACTCACTGACCTGGAGGAATAAACTGTACTTGGGCCGTTTGCATACCTGACTTACCTGTGCAGAAAGGGCAGTCAGGGAGAAGAACCTAGGGGCTAACAACTTCCTGCATCCCATCAGAAAGAAAGTCTCCATTCAAGTTCTGTCTTCATTAGGAAGTAATTGGGTGATCTTGAGAAAGCTATCGAATCTTTCCAACCCTCCATTTCCTCATTGTAGATTAAATGAAATAATAGAGGCCATGCACTTACCAACCAAATATGATGTACATGCAATGCATTTAAGATCTATATCAGCACAATCAAGTTTCTGCATCCAACATAATCACACGAAAATGACTGACATTTTGCGATTTGGAGGATACTTTGGGGATGGTCTCACTGAAAATACAGACAATGGAAGGTGCAAAAATGTGCTTTATGAGCCCCACAGAGCACTCCAAGAGTCAGTAACCAGCACACTTGAAACTAGATGCAGTAAGAAACCTTTGTGAATGCATTTGGAGGACGCACGTCATATTAAGATGCTACTGAAAAGTAAAAAACAAAATTTAAAGACAGCAATTTCAAATATGAACCTCTACTAAAAGAATCCCTAGAGCAGGCCCACGCAGTTGCAGGCTCTGATTTGCAAGCTAGCTGCTCCTTGCAGGACAAGCCTGTGTAGCTGCTCCATGGCGGGGCTCAGCGGGAATGTTATTTACTTAACCGTGGATAATGGTTTTTCAGAGCAACCCCAGGGAAGCCAGCAAGCAAAAGTTCCTTCATTATGATAATAGTATCATAGTCTTAGAGTTAAAATAAACACTTAAGGGCTTCCCTGGTGGCGCAGTGGTTGAGAGTCCGCCTGCCGATGCAGGGGACGCGGGTTCGTGCCCCGGTCCGGGAAGATCCCACATGCCGCGGAGCGACTAGGCCCGTGAGCCATGGCCGCTGAGCCTGCGCGTCCGGAGCCTGTGCTCCGCAACGGGAGAGGCCACAGCAGTGAGAGGCCCGCGTACCGCAAAAAAAAATAAAATAAAATAAACACTTAAGACCATCTACCCTGACCTGTTTATTTTAAAGATTTAAAATCCATAGCCTGTGGGTTCAGTGCCTTGGTTAACTCACTCTAGACAGTTGATGGAGGGCAATTACAAGCCCCCAGGCTTGTTGATGTCAATTCTAGTACCCTTTATATTTCTCTTAGGACTGTGCTTTCCGATCCAGCAGCCCCAAGCCACGTGTGGCTTTTAAGTCTTGAAATGTGGCTAGTTTGAGTTGAGATGTGCTGTCTTAGTACATTTGGGCTGCTATAAAAAGTGCCATAGACTAGGTGGCTTATAAACAACAGTGATTTATTTCTCACAGTTCTGGAGGCTGAGATCAGGGTGCCAGCATGTCAGGGGCTACTGAAAGCCCTCTTCTGGGTTGCAAACTGCTGTCTTATTATATTCCTCACATGGCAGAAAGAGAATGAAAGAGCTCTTTGGTGTCCCTTTTATAAGGACACTAATCCCATTTGTGAGGTCTCTATCCTCATGACCTAATCACCTTTCAAAGGCCCCATCCCAATCTGAACCACAATGGGGGTTCAGATTTCAACATATGAATTTTAGGGGGACAAAAACATTCAGTCCACTGTACATGCTGTAAGTAACATATACCTCAATTTTAAAGATTTAGTATGAAAAAATAGACCACAACATTGTTATGCTGATTACAGGTTGAAATGATAACATTGGGGATACATTTGGGTTACAGATAAAACATATAATTAAATTAATTTCTTCTTTTTACTTTTTGAAATGTAGCTACCAGAAAATATAAAATTACATATGTGACTCACATTTTATTTCTGTTGGACAGCTCTGTCTCAGATTCCTTGCACCAAGGCAAGTTAAAAGAACCAGGAAACACAATTTAAAAGATTCACAGTCATTTAAAAGTTGCAAGGACATGGTAAGAAATAAAGGGAGAAAACTTCATGGAATAAAGATCTGTGTAGTCAGGTTTAAAATTCTAGATGTGTTTTTCAAATGGCTCATCTTCTAGAAACATGGAGAAGTCATTCAAAGAAAGAAAATGGGAGCGTTTCATTCAGTGATTTAGGGGCAAAACACATCAACATTTAGAGGCTACCAGCTGTTCTCCTTTCAATGTGTCTTGCTTCCGCTGCAGGGGGGAAAATGTATTACATACAGATTACAGTAAGTCCCCTACGTACGAACGAGTTCCGTTCCGAGAGTGCATCCGTCCAATTTGTTCTTAAGTCCAACAAAGTTAGCTTAGGTACCCAACAATCAGCCATATAGTACTGTACTGTAATAGGTTTATAATAAGTTCGCATCTTTGAAAGTTCGCAACTTGAAGGTTCATATGTAGGGGAGTTACTATATAACCCTTAACTGTATGCTTCTTACGGTCATTGACAGACATCAACATGACTCCTAGAGAAAGTTGTAGTAAGGATAAGTTATTTTTATCTGAGAAATACCTAGCAAACCTGTATTTTTCTTTTTTCTTTTCTTAAATTACCCTACAATAAATTGACTTTTTATATATGTTTGTAATACACATGTTTGTAGCAAACAGTAGGTTCAGTCAATGTGCTACTACAAATTAGACTGCTGTTCAAGAGAGGGGTTAGGGAGGGGTTTCTGTCTAGCTGGTTTTCTTTCTTTCTTTCTTTCTTTTTTGATGGAGATTTATTTCTTTCAGATTTAAGATGGAAATGGAAACCTGTACCATTATTCATTTTGCATCACAGTAAGTAAGCTTCATCACCAATGGAAGTTTTAATTTCTTTGTGGAAATACATTCCTTGCTGATTAATTCCATCTTCCCTTCATTTTCAAACTGCAGAAGATTTGCTTCAAAACCCAAAGATCAGGTATATTTCATTCTTTATTGAACCAGTAACAAAAGAAAATACATTTATATTATTCAGGAAGCAATCATGGAGATACTTTATAGCTCATTTGTGTCAATATCAAACTAATTCAATAAGTCAAACATGCTGCCCTTTAACCATGGAAAACTGTAAGGTATTTCAGCTGAATAAATTAAGGGCAATTAACTAAAAAATGAGCTACACACATGAAGCTCATTATTTTTAAGTTGAGGGATCCTTTTAGTTTATTAGAATTGTTTTTTTTTTGATACGCCAGATGCCTGTTTTGCCCAACAAAAGTCAAAACACCTCAAAGTATAAAAACATGCACCCCATGTGTTATATAAACTTGACTTGATAACTAACATCAGCCATGTCATTTGCAGCTTTTATCTTGGTGAAAAATACATATTACTCGTCTAAAGGAAAGGTGCAAGTTTAGAATGCCAGAGATACCCAAAATATTAAAATCCAACACAAATTGGATTCAATTGTATAATTCATGCTGGAAAATCAGTTAAGATCAGGAAGAAACAAGTTGGACATTGGCCAGAAATTCCTGTAAAAGGAATAGACAAACCACATGCTGGTTGGCTTTTCTAAATATGGACAGAACAAAGAGGATGTGTTTTGTACAAACGCCTGTTCTGGGCACAGACGTTTGTGACTACATGTCATTTTCCTGAAACTTTTAGTAAAGCATGTAGATATTTACTGACACTGCCTTAGTCTCCTAATGGTTCTGCCAGCAATACTAAATGTTGGCTATTTATGCGCCCATGTTAAAGGAAATTTAGTCAATCACGATTGATTTTTGCCAGTGGATGCCCGTGAATGGGATGAACAGACTAAATCATCCAAAACAGTGGGTGAAATGAAAAATAAGTTGGGTTCTACAAGGCCCCATGTTCTGCCATGTTTGTTGGTTCAGCTATGTGTGAATGTATGGTCATTAGACTTTTTGTTCACATCAGAAGATTTGCATTTCCCGAGAATCTGGCAACTATTATAAGAACAATAATCTCAGGAAAAACATCTTGGGTGATTGATATGAATTTGCCATGGATTAAGATGTTCAAAAAGTATTATCAGAAAAATATTCACTGAGCATCTTTTAGCATTCTAGGTGTTCAGGATACAGAGGTGATTAAAATAAAGACCCTGCGTGTATTCTATCCAGAAGGATGGCAGATAAGTTATAAATAAACATACTAACGATGTTACATTAAGGTTCTGTGAAGTTAATAATGCCATAGGTGGCCTGGGCCAAGGGCAACTTCAGTCACAGTGGGACAGCCTCTCTAGGAGGTAATTTTGGTTTTTTTAACTGTGCATTTTGAAAGCACATCAGATCTACAAAGTGTTGCAAAAATAGTACAATTAACTGTGTATTTCCTTCACTTTGCTTAGCCAGTTGCTAACACTTTGCCATGTTTGCTGCATACTTACCTCTGTATTGTTCTTACCCAATTAAGAGCTTTGGGTATCTTGAGCCTTCACTCATGTTATTCATTCCTAAATACTTCAGTGTGTATCTCCTAAGAACAACGCCATGCTAGCAATCACCATGGAACGGTATCATATTTAGGACATTTAACACTGATACAAAACTAAAATGTAAAACACAGTGCATATTTAAAATTTGCCAGTTGGCTCAGAACTGTCTTTTCTAACATAAGGAAGGGACTCTGACTAATAACTAATTGATGAGCTAGACACAGCCACATAAAAGGGGTTTCCAGGAATAAAGACAGAAGGAATAGAAAATCCAAAGAAAGTTACATAACATCTGTGTAAAATATTTATTTAAAAATGACAGTTCTAGCCAATATTCTAGGAATTATTATATTAATAACCAAAATCTGGCTCTACATATGCTAGTTAATTTGTTAAATTTTATGTAAAATTCTATGTAATAAGAAACCTTGTCCAAATGGATAGTCATTTTGTTTCTTTTTGGTTTTCCTCTATTTTACCCATATGCACTTTTTACCTGGTCCTCCCCCCATCGTCAATTGCAGTAATCTGCCAAGGAGCGCCACCAGTAAGATTTAGGGAAATTGTTGCCTGCAGAATTTGAAACATGGATATGAGGTATTTGGAAGCAATTTCTGATAAGAGAGGCCTATAAATTGCTACCCCAAGGTACAGCTTGCACATTACCCAACAAAATATTTTTCTTTAAACAAGATTCAGAGGGAGGAGGGATGTATTAGCCGTGAAACTTAATGGACTAAGGTGCCATTACTTATTAAATAGGACTATTTATATGAAAAATGAACATTGAATGTACATATGGGGATAGTGTAATCCATTTATCTTATCTACATACACAGAAGATTCTGACCGTAATGGACCTGGTGGTCCCTTTTTGCTCATTCCATTTGCTTGAGTACCGTGTCTGGATTAATAAAAAGAGCATATTTTCCCAAATGAACATAGACAGAAAGGCAAACTGGCCCTCTCCTAAGGACAGAGAGATACCTCTAGGACTTTCAGAGGGGCCCAAGGTCAGGTGGCCCTCACTTGGGACCACGGAAAGATTGTAACATCTTTCATGTCCAGCAGAGAAGCAGGCTGGGATGTCTGATTCTTTCTAACCTTTGAAAACCATAAAATAAATCCAAAGCATCATAGGCCATCTGTTACCTACAACGCAATATCTACGGATAAATCCGAGCAAAGGGAAAACTATTACCCCCACTGGGAGAGAGTTGCAGTTAAATTTCATTCCACTTCACTTGCCTGATCACTGCCCAAGATACCATAAAAAAAACCCTCCTATACAACCCCCTTTCTTCACCCTTGAATTAATCGCTCCTCTTAATGTCTACATTTTATATTTTTTTGAAGTACCAAGCTATAAGCAAGAGTGATGGGAACTCTGAACAAGGAAATGTCGCATACACATTTTTTTGTCTTATTATTGACATTTACGGCAGCCTTAAAAAAAAATAACTAAAAATGCCTGAAAGACCAGCCAGAATAGATGATTAAACAAATTCACCTAATAAATATTAGCCATATTAACCACATTAAAAAGGAATGTGGATCATGTATGCCTCTGCTAAAGGAGAGCCATCATGGAAGGGAAAGGACATGACAAGACAACACAAACCCAGAAAGTCAATTGCCGAATTATACTCAGAGGAGTCCCTTTTTTTCTGTAAAAGCAAGAAGGCAAGCACTGTGTATGATTATGTGCCACTGGATGTGTGTGTGTGTGTGTGTTTCTGTGTGTGTGTAAAGAGAACCGTAGATTAAAGAACTGAGCTGTTCGCAGTAGTTCCCTTTGAGACGTGCTATCGAGACCTGACAGTGATGGGGAGAGGAGTGCCTTTTTAGATTTATACTCATTTTTATGTTGTGTTAAGCCCATATATTGTCATTTAAAAAATAGCAAGGACATAATCATAAGGTAATAGAGAGAATTGGCAGCTTAGCAAATGTCCAGCCTAGTTCCATATTCTTTGGACATATTACTGTGTTTGTGGTCTCCTTTTTGCAGGCTGCAGGTTCGTAGTTCCCATTGTTTTTGGTGCCTGTCCCCAGTGGCTAAGGTTGGTTCAGTGGGTTGTGTAGGCTTCCTGGTGGAGGGGACTAGTGCCTGTGTTGTGGTGGATGAGGCTGGATCTTGTCTTTCTGGTGGGCAGGTCCACGTCTGGTGGTGTGTTTTGGGGTGTCTGTGGACTTATTATGATTTTAGGCAGCCTCTCTGCTAATGGGTGGGGTTGTGTTCCTGTCTTGCTAGTTGTTTGTCGTAGGATGTCCAGCACTGTAGCTTGCTGGTCGTTGAGTGAAGCTGGGTGCTCTTGTTGAGATGGAGATCTCTGGGGGATTTTTGCCGTTTGTTATTATGTGGAGCTGGGAGGCCTCTTGTGGACCAGTGTCCTGAAGTTGGCTCTCCCCCCTCAGAGGCACAGCCTTGATGCCTGGCTGGAGCACCAAGAGCCTTTCATCCACACGGCTCAGAATAAATGGGAGAAAAAGTAGAAAGAAAGAATTAGTAGAAGTAGAAGGAAAGAAAGAAAGGAGGGAAGGAGTGAGGGAGGGAGGAAGGAAGAAAGGAGGGAAGGAAGGAAAAATAGAAAGAAAGAAGATAAAATAAAAGAAAGTAAGATAAAATATAATAAATTTATTAACATAAAAAAATAATTATTAAGAGAAAAAAAAAAACGGACGGATAGAATCCCAGGACAAATGGTGGAAGCAAAGCTATACAGACAAAATCTCACACAGAAGCATACACATACACACTCACAAAAGGAGGAAAAGGGGAAAAATCATAAATCTTGCTTCAAAGTCCACCTCCTTAATTTGGGATGATTGGTTGTCTGAAGCTTCCCCCCTCCGCCACCCGCAGTCTCTGCCCGCGAAGGGGCTTCCTAGTGTTTGGAAACCTTTCCTCCTTCATGGCTCCCTCCCACTGGTGCAGGTTCCGTCCCTATCCTTTTGTCTCTGTTTATATTCTTTTTTCTTTTGCCGTACCCAGGTATGTGGGGGGTTTCTTGCCTTTTGGGAGGTCTGAGGTCTCCTGCCGGCGTTCAGTAGGTGTTCTGTAGGAGTTATTCCACGTGTAGGTGTATTTCTGGTGTATGTGTGGGGAGGAAGGTGATCTCGGCGTCTTACTCTTCTGCCATCTTCCCGGAAGCCTCGACATAACCCATTTTAAACAGGCAGTGAAAATTGAATTAGCCCAAGCTCCCCAAATCTTAAAGAAGGTAATTTGGGCAATTATTTATTTAATTTAAATAAAACAAAACAAAAGAATGCCACTCCCAACCTACTTTCCTATACATTTGGATATTTTAGCACAAAAATTATAGATGATTTAAATGATTAGCTTGCATGTTGTAGACAATTTAAACTGAGGTTATAATCAGTGAGATACTAAGTTTAAGTTATTCAGAGTCATGTTTCCAGACATTTTCATTTATTAATGGTAATTCAAGAAAACTTTCAAAACTTCTCATAAAGTAGATTTTCATGGAATTAATTTTAAGTTGAAAACTGGAGTATGATCTCATCATTGGAGCATAGAGAAAAGAAAGAGAAAAGGTATCGGCTAGTTACGATTATAGCATTCATTTTGTGTCCTTTTTTCTGTGTAAACTTGTGACATTAAATATGACTTTTTGTATTGTCTTCGGTTACCTTCCTGTTTTCCAAAGCTCAGAAATGGACAAGTGGAGGCAGACTCTCTCCTATCTTACCTTAGGGTTCCAACAGCTCTGCAGGTTTTGTCAAGAGGTTATGACCCTGGAGGTCCTGCTAGCAGTAGGCTGTCACCCACCTGCCAGCTACACAAAAGGGACTAAAGGGCCAGAGCAGTAGCTGTGCTGTGTATTCCATAATTGCACCTCACAGTGGAGAAATAAATAAGCTGTTTCTTTCTTACCTCTAGCCAAGTGAGAGCTTTTTAAAAGAACCATATTGAGAACTAGACATAGGTTCTCCTTGACTTCGGGGACATAAGAATCGGTGTCTGATGCTGAATGAAGGAAAGTTCAGAGGAGGGAGAGCTTAGGAGAGCAAAGAGAGAGGGGCTGCACTGCGAGCTGACTGTACCTTTACTGTTTGCAGAATAAGAATGTGTGCTTCTCGTGGACCAGCATTGGCGTGTTCGAAGGGAGCTGTCCTAGGGTTGTTGTAAAAGAGACCCAGCCGAGAACACCTACAGAGAGATGGGCACCTGGAAGTCCAGCTGCTGAGAGAGAAGGCATTGCTCCTTGGAAGGGCACACAGTTGGGGACTCCCAGTGAGCGCTCTCTTAGGAGCCCAAGAATGCACCCCATGTGAGAGAGAGAGCCAGAAATTTCTCCTCTACTCCGCTGAGACGGTCCAAAGCCAGATAACAACCGGTTCCCCCAGGTAAGACCTTTTCTCTTCTTACTGCGCCTCTCTCCCCGGTGTATCAAACTCTACATGTATGGGTGTATGGGTGCTGGTGAGGAAGAAGAGACAGCAGAAAGGAAGAGGCGAGAAGCCGGTCTGCAGGTCAGGGGAGACAGACCAGCCTTACAGTGGCTGAAAGAATGGGGGTTCCGTATAGCTGGGCTGAATCTTCTTAATTACCAAAGTGACCGTTCTTCTGAATGAAAGACCATGAAAAAGCACGTGTCTTGCTGAAGACTTCATCCAGCATAGAAAAGGGAGCTGCATAGAGAAGGGGTTTAATGGGGCAGAGGGAGAAAGACTAAAAAGCTCTGTGCACTCTGCCAAGCCAGCTTGTTCAATCCGTAGTTATACATGGCCGCTTTCAGTAAGTTCCTAAATGCTGATTTAGAACTTTTTATTCTACTTCATACATTTATGAAAACGACTCTGAGGAAAATCTCCATTCCTTTCACGTATTGTGGAATCTTTCAGAAAGATGTCTCCCCAGTCCTTTGGTGAACAATGGCTCCGTGTCATTGAAAGAGTCCCTTCTATGAGCAAAGTCATGTTAGGGAAGGGACTTTGTCAGCAGAGATTCATGGTGCTATCAAGCCCATAATTCCTGCCACTGTGAATAAGAATTATGTGTGAACATCAAAAGGAAAATGAGTTCTGCCTCGCCTGCCATCTTTTGCTATTAAGAGATTCTGGACTTTAATCAGAATTTTTGCACAGCGCCCCTCAAACCATTCAGAAAGAGTTGGTTTGTGCCATTCAAAAAAGAGTTGGAAATGGTACTTGCTTTGTTTGAAAGTAGCCAACAAAAAGCCCCCATTTAGCAAGCATTTCCTTTTGTAGTTTAGTATAGGTGTTCGGGGTCAGGCGTATTTCCCTGAAAGTAAGTCATAAACGTAGGTTGGAGTTTGCAAACCCACAGCCCAGACGTCCATGTGTGTGTTGCCAGCCTGGTGTTTACGTTTTAAAACCCATGTTATTGTTTTGTTTTCTAAGAGCTTTACTGAGGTGTACTTGACATTTGATTCCAGACATATTTAAAAAGTGTAATTTGAACTTTGTGTACACATAAACCCGCCAAATGATCACCACAGTGAAGACAGTGAACGTATCCATTATCCCTAAATATATACTCGTATCCCTCTGTATTCTGCCTCTTCTGACCTCTCTGCCCTACCCCCGTCCCCATGCAACCCCCAATCTTCTTTCTGTCACTGTGGATTGTGCAGTAGACTGTTTATGTTTCCCCAAAATTCATCAGTTGAAACCTAAGCCGCAATGTGATGGTATTTATTAGGAGGTGGGGCCTTTGGGAGGCGATTAGGTCAGGAGGGTAGAGCCCTCATGAACAGGATTAGTGCCTATATAAAAGAGGCCCCAGAGAGCTCCCTCACCCCTTCCACCAGGTGAGGACACAGCATCTATGAACCAGGAAGCAGGTTCTCACCAGACACCAAATCTTGATCTTTGTCTTCCCAACCTCCAGAATGGTGAGAAACAAATTTCTATTGTTTCTAAGCTACCCAGTCTATGGTATTTCTGTTATAGCAGCCCAGATGAACTAAAATAGATTGGTTTACATTTTCTAGAGATTTATAGAAGATTCATACAGAATATAACTTTCTGTTTGTTTTCCTTCACTGAGCATAGTTATTTTGAGATCCATCATGTAGCAGGTATTAATAATCCATTCCTTTTTTATTGTGGACTAGTATTCCATTGTATGGATATACCACAATGTTTATCCATAGGCCTATTGATGTATATTTGGATTATTTTCATCTTGGGGCTACTGCAAATAAAGTTTCTATGAATATTTGGGTATAAATTTTTGTATGGACAATGTGTCTTTCTCTCTTGGGTAAATACTTAGGAGTGGAATGGCTAGCTCATAAAGTAGGTGTATATTTAGGTTTTTAAGAAATTACCAAACTATGTTTTTAAAGTGGTTGTAATTTTTAAATTTCCAACCATCATTTTATCAGCATTCTAATTCCTTCACATACCTACCATCATTTGGTATGGCCAGTCTTTTTAATTTAAGCCATTTTAATGGGTTGCAATGGTATCTCCCTGGGGTTTTAATTTGCATTTCCCTAATGACGAATAATGCTGAGCGTCTTTTGTTGTGTTAATTTGCCATCTGTATATCTTCTTTGGTGAAGTCCGTTCAAATCTTTTCTGTATTTTTACTGAGTGTTTTCTTATTATTGAGTTTTTTTTTAAACTGAAGTATAGTTGATTTACAATGTTGTGTTAGTTTCAGGTGTACAGCAAAGTGATATATATACATATATATCACTTTTTCAGATTCTTTCTCCTCATAGATTATTACAAAATATTGAGTATAGTTCCCTGTGTTATACAGTAGGTCATGGTTGATTATCTATTTTATATATAGGAGTGTGCATATGTTAATCCCAAACTCCTAATTTATCCCTACCATAAATTTGTTTTCCATGTCTGTGGGTCTATTTCTGTTTTGCAAATAAGTTCATTTGTATCATTTTTTTAGATTCCACATATAAGTGATATCATATAGTATTTGTTATTATTGAGTTTTTTACATATTCTGAACACAAGTACTTTACCAGATATGTGCTTTGCAAATATTTTCTTCCAGTCTTTTCATTCTCTTAACATTGTCCCCTGAAGAGCAGAAGTTTTAAATTGTGAAGAAGTCAAATTTATCAATTTCTTCTTTTACGGATTTTCTCCTATGTTTCCCGTCTCTCGGCATCATTGTCTTTAATTACTGTGTCGATTGTTTTGAAAAATATTATCTTAAGTATTGTGTCTGGTTTTTTGGTTGTTTCAAGGGGGATAGTAAATCCAGTCCCTATTATTCTATTTTGGCAAGAAGCAGAGGCCTGGTGTGTTACCTTAAATTTATTTTATGGCCAATATTTAACAAACTGGAAACTCCACATAATGATCTACAGATTTGGATTCCCTTGAAAATTATCTGGTTACACAGTGGTCATATTCCTGCATAAACTAACAGGCTGGAGCAGAGTAGCCTTCAGCTTGGTTACTAACCACTAACCACTTACCCAATTCAACTTTCTGATTCAGTTGATAAAAAATATCTTTTTATTAAGTTTCTTAAAGATATTAAATTAAAGATATTAAAGATAAAATTAAAGCTATTATTAAAGATATTAAATAAAATATCTTTATTTATTTATTTTTGCTACACTGGGTCTTCGTTTCTGCCTGCGGGCTTTCTCTAGTTGCCGCGAGCGGGGGCTACTCTTCGTTGCGGTGCGCAGGCTTCTCGTTGCGGTGGCTTCTCTTGTTGCAGAGCACGGGCTCCAGGTGTGCGGGCTTCATTAGTTGTGGCGCACAGGCTCAGCAGTTGTGGCTCGTGGGCTCCAGGTGTGCGGGCTTCATTAGTTGTGGTGCACAGGCTCAGCAGTTGTGGCTCGTGGGCCCCAGAGTGCAGGTTCAGTAGCTGTGGTACATGGGCTTAGTTGCTCCGTGGCATGTGGGATCTTCCTGGACCAGGGCTTGAACCCGTGTCCCCTGCACTGGCAGGCAGATTCCTAACCACTGCACCACTAGGGAAGCCCAGAAAACAATATTAGTTACAAGGTTACTCAGCTTCGTTTGCACTCATATATAGCCATATCTCTAGGTCATACATTGGATGGGCAAAGAGTTTTAGTCATTCAGTGAACAATTCTCCTTTATTATTAAATGAAAACAATGCATATCTGATTGAAACGGTACAGTACTATTAACTTTATTTGCAAAGAAAGGGAGAAATTGACATTTTTAGTGCCTATATACCAGGCATTTTAACGTATAAAGCTTAGTTAAATCAGTGAATTCAAGTCCTAAAACAATGCAATGATTAATTCATTCAAATACATATTTATTAGCCTTCAATGCAGATGGGGCACTGGCTGATGACTGCGATGGGGCAGAGAGTGTTATGATGTCATCCCCATCTCATAGGTGCAGCCTGCTGGCCATCATGTAAGACTTGCAGCCTTCTTGTAAGCTCTATTCCTCCAGGACTGGGGGCTGGCTAATTTACCAAAAAACATAATTAATCTTATCAGTGAGAATTACCTGAGAGTGGCTCAGATTAGACACATCAGACTTCATTCTAATTTGGTATTATTGCAAGTATTATCTAATTGCTTCAGAGACCGGTTGAGCTGTCTCCTCTGGATATGTGGATAGAAGTGTTTTCTCCAATTTATTTCCTACAAGGTGGTTTTGTAACTTCCCCCAGAATCCTTGTTCAGTCTAGTTACCGTGAAAGAACTGATGAGAGGTATAAAATGAAGACCAAGTGACCCATAAAGATCAAGCCCATTTGGACTTCCAGCCTGGCATGGAGGGAGAACAAAGATTCCTGTGCCATGAAATAAACTTGAAATTAACTTGCGGTCTCAACTTCCCTCATGCAGGCTCCTTGTACGTAATGGGCAGTATTCTCTTCCCCATCCTAGCAGATGATTTTAGGATCAATTTGGATAAGGAATGCAAAAGTACTGTGTAAAATTAAAAGCAATATAAAATGTAGGAAAACAGTCTGTTGTGCTGTGAAATGATAATATTAACAATAATAAGGGTGAATAACCCTTTTTGAATATTGCTATGCAAAACATTGATCTAAGCACTTCACAATTAGGAGTTAATTTAGCCCTCATAGTAACTTCACGACAATAGCTACTGTGATCATCTCACTTTACAGATGGCAAAACTGAGGCACAAAATGTCTCAGTAACTTGTCCAAAGTCACAGCTAGAGGGTGGCAGAAATGGAATTGAGGCCAGATAGGAGTCTCTTGAGTCCATGTTCTTAATTACAGCACGATGCACCTCTCAATATGAGAGCTGAATTGTCCACAAAGAGTATTAGAAAACAGTTGTTTTCAGGGAAAAAAATCAAGTTGGGTATTAAAGGTTATTAGAATTCCATCTTAACAGAGTTTGTTGTTGTTTTTTTAAATTGTTTTTTCCTTACAGGGATTTTAATAGTGAGGTTTTCTTTATAGAAAAAAAATCCAAAACAAAAATAATCATATTAGATTTTAATTAGCTGCTTAAATTTTTCTCCCAATATACCATAAGCCCAATATACCAATATATCATGATACCTTTTTTTTTTTTTTTTGCGGTACGCGGGCCTCTCACTGTTGTGGCCTCTCACAGGCTCAGCGGTCATGGCTCACGGGCCCAGCCGCTCCACAGCACGTGGGATCTTCCCGGACCGGGGCACAAACCCGTGTCCCCTGCATCGGCAGGCAGACTCTCAACCACTGCGCCACGAGGGAAGCCCTCGTGATACCTTTTGAGCAAAATTTTTGTTTTTCCTTTTTATTCCTTTTTCTACTCAAAACACAAAAGAATGAACAAAAACATATAATAGTTCCTCAACAGATACTTGGTGAATAAATTTAAGGTTACAGTTTTAATTTGGCTTGCTTCAAAAGAAACATTTTGATATGGTATCTCTACTGAAGGTAATATAGAATTATAATTAACATCTATATATTACCTGGAGAGTTTCTTCAACCTTCCCTATATTAAATAAGATTATAATTCAAGAATTAAAGGATAGTCATATTTTTAATATAAAATTATCTTTTAAAAACTATTTCTAACTAAAAAGGGTAATCACACATTCAACAGATTAATTTTAAGGACACTGTAGGCATGATAAAAACTCAAAATCCTAGGTCCTGAACCTGAGTTTCATGTTTCACGTCAACTACTCTAACACCAATGACATGAAACAGACTCATGAAACATTACTACCCGACATTGTAACTGGATGTTAGGAAAAAAAGAATTGAAATAGATCTCATGGGAGACATTTTTTGTCTAGTTCCAGACATACGCTGCTCTCTAGTTTAGCTTAATAGGTCACTCTCGGTATTGGTACGTAGCCAGAATATTCCCAACTTTATTTTTCTTTTCATCTAGATAAAATTTGTCAGTTTTTATTCCAAAAGCATGGCGTTCTGCTTTGATTTGTGTAGCATGAAACCCCACCGCTCATTAACCAAGCAAATGCCTTAGAAGCTAACCTTGGTAAAATTAAGGAAAAACAGGATTTCTAGGGATTCTTGGCAGGAAAGGAAATCCTCATTTCTGAACTCTTTATATGCGGCATTGACACTGCTTAGAGTGAAATCTGGCCAAAGGTGTAGAACAACATCTGGCAGCTGTTCAAGAGCCATGTTGCTAAAGCAGAGATAAAAGTGAGAAAATACAAGCACAGGACACAAGCATGAAAAACTCCAGTAAGTCACATTACACTAGATTCAAGCTCTGGAAGCTGTTAGAGCTGAGAGTGTTCTTTATACAGGCACAGAGCTATGTAGGTCAGGGACTCAATTTAACATAGATTTTGCTTTCAGTCTTGGCCTCATGTAGTAGCCAGTAGTCTCACCCTTACCCTGACAGTCCATCTTCAACACAAGGGCGGCTTATTTGGGGCTTTGTACATGGTTAGGGACTGAGTTTTATCCTAAAGCAATGGGAAGCCATGGATGGTGGTGCCTAGATGTGACTTAGTCTTGTGTCTTCAAAACACCCCTCTGACTGCGAGACTGTGAAAAGGTTAATCATAAAGAAAGGGCAGTTATGGGCACTAAATAAGATAATTCATGTAAAAAGCCTAGCATATTTCCTATTTATAACCTTGACCCAGAACTTACCACGGTTTTAAATATGTAAGCATCTATGCCTTTGCTTCTTTAATTATTCACTCCTTCACGTGGTGACTGCAGTTCCATGAGAACAGGGAGCCCATCTAACGCAGCCGACCCTGTAATCTAAGTGCCTGGCACGGAGGAAGAAATGCATATAAAGCACCAAAAGGATCAAATGAATGGATAAATGGATATGTGAGAACTCCTAGAAAATACTCCTGCTGGGAAACTCTTCCATTGCACTCATCTCAGATTGTGATTTGATGTGCATGTGAACATTTGATTAACGGCTGAATCCTGAACTTGACCGCAGCTCCATAAAGGCAGCCACTGTGTCGCTTTTACTCACTCCCTGCTATTTTCTCACCATCCAGCCGTCTGGTACACAGCCCTTAAACATAAGCATTTGTAGAATAAATTAATTTAGTGGGTCCCACGGTTGTAGCAGAGGATGTGCATAGAGTCTTATAGATGGTTATTCCGTAGTTCTTTTGATATATATATGTCCTCCTCTAGCACGTATGCTCCCTGGGGGTGGGATACATGTATCTCCACTCCCTGCCAACAACTGCCCAGCAGAGTGCCTGTATCATAGCAAATACTCAATACATATTATTAACTGGATGGCATAGTTCCCAAACTAAATGTAAATAAATGTGCTTGATTAATTTCATCTTCAGGAAGAGTCTTGAAAAGAATGAAAGAAAGTTCCATTGTCAATTTAACTTTTGTTGTATTTTATTTATGTTGAAGAAAATGTTGGAAGAATCTGGAGGCTTAAAAGATGTTATTCTTTTTAAATTCATGCTTTGGAAAGTCTCAAGAGGCCCTTCCTTCCCCTTGGTATTAAACAAGGCCAACGATATTACCAAGCTGAGGCTAAACTGGCATGAATTATTCAGAGCAGCAGGAAAAAGCAGCTGCTCATCTTCTCTGTCCCTAATTCTGAAGGGTGGAGAATTGGAGGGCAGCGGTGATAACACCAGGGGGGAAGAAAAGATAGATTGTTGCCCTAAACCTCATAAGCTATAACATCTGCAGCATTGCGTTTAATTTGGCAGAGTCCATGGTGCCTGCTGTAGGTAACAAGGGCAAAAAATGGGAGGAAGCATATGAATCCTTGCTTGGATGGTGGAAGTGCATGGGGGAGAGGAAGAGGGAAGGGGAGAGAGCAGAGGAGGGAGAAGGGGAGGAGGGGAGAGAGAGAGGGAAAGACACTTGCATCCATCCTAGAAGGCAGGAGAACAAATTCTACTTAAGGAATAATATGGGGCTGGGAAAACTGTCTTCCTGTCCAGAAAAAAGCTCAAGGGAAATTTAATGTGTAAAGAAAAGTATTTGCAAATTAAAACATGTTAAAATATTGTCAAAATAAAACGACCCGGCCACTCAGCTGAAGAGAACCCCTGCCTTCCGGATAATTTTTATCTCTTTGATCCAGAGGCTATTTGGGAATATTTTGAACTTCTTGGAGACCCAATGGGTGGCATATAGGAAAGTACTATGAGAGAGAAGGGGTAGGGATGTTGTGGTCATAAATATAAATACTGGAATCATAAAGTCCCAAGGGAATTCCCTGGTGGTCCAATAGTTAGGTCTTTGCACTTTCACTGCCGTAGGCCCAGGCTCCATCCCTAGTCAGGGAACTAAGATCCCACAAACCGTAAAAATAAATAAATAAATACAATAAAAAATAAAGGCCCAGGATTTTAGGACTGGAAAGCACTTTAGAGTTCCTACCATATGGTCTTGGGTTGTGGAATTTGAGACATGTCCAGTTTTCTTCTGGATTGAAGTGACTTTTACATGATGGATGTATTGATGGGTGGGAAACAATCTTGAATCTATAAAGTTTTATTGAAAACCACCCTGAAGACATTCTGACCACATCAGCTGCTTCCTAATGTTGCAAATCAAGAGCAGATGAATTGAGTCAGAAATGGGAAGAGAGTCCAACCTGCAATACGATGCTTTTTGGCGAAGGACAGGTAGATGCTCAGTGACACACTGAGGTTAAGACACTGAGGTTAGAGACAACACTCTCTTGTTGCGGAGCACGGGCTCTAGGCACGCGGGCTTCAGTAATCATGGCATGCGGGCTCTAGAGTGCAGGTTCAGTAGTTGCAGCACACAGGCTCAGTAGTTGTGGCTCGCGGGCTCTAGAGCGCAGGCTCAGTAGTTGTGGCGCACGGGCTTAGTTGCTCCACGGCATGTGGGATCTTCCCGGACCAGGGCTCAAACCCGTGTCCCCTGCATTGGCAAGCGGATTCTTAACCACTCTGCCACCAGGGAGGCCCTAGATGGGCCACCACACTGAGGCCCATCTAGGCTTTCATAAAAGAAAATGTGTAATAAAAATAGGAACTGCAAAGCATGTATCCCATTACATTCATTGATGTGAACTTAAAAAACACAACTAAGATCACTCCCTTCTTGACAACCTGTACAAACACCCACTTACATGCACATAAGCATACATATATACCCATAAAGAAGTGTTAGGTTTCTCTTTAGAGCAGCAGTCATCAATCAGAAAGGACTCTTCCCCAGGGACATCTGGCATTGTCTGAAGACAGTTTGGGTTGTCACAACTGAGTGGGGGAAGGTGGCACTGGCATCACGTGGGTAGAGGGTAGGCATGCTGCTAAGCACCCTATGATGCTGGCGACGGTCCCCGCCACAGTTACCTAGCCCTCAGTGTCAATAGGACAGAAGTTGAGAGACAAGCCACAGGAGGAACAATAGAGAAATTCTCTCCCTAAAAATAGCAAAAGCTATCGTTGTACCCAGCGTTGTAATTGATTATTTGTAACCTTTATGATTAATTCTCAAAACATCCACAAAAGGTCATTATTGGTATCTGCTTAAGGAGAAAGGGAAGCTTGAAGAGGTTAAGTAAATCATCCAATGTCACTTGTCTCTTTAGAAGGAAAGAGGGGACAGAAAATCGGCATGGTTGTACTCATCCAGCTGGCCCCCAAATTCCTCTTAAGGAAGGCACTCTCTTTGCAAAGAAAACTACTTTGATAAAACAGATGAATATTAAAAGATATACCCCAGGCAACGTTATGGGAGAGGAGAGCCAATAGGAAAGAAAAAAAAGAACTTGATTTTCATAGCCCCCCAAAATAAGTAACACTTTTTCTATGAAAATACAGATGGTGCTTTTGCCTAGGTTCTCCTGAAGTCATGTGGCTTCAAGAGGTGAATTGCTCCTGACCATTTCATATAACATGTGTTCTTCTTCTTCTTCTTGCCTTAAAAACTGGACAGAAACCAACCATGCCTATTAAAAAGAAAATTCTTATTTTTAAATGCTTTGTTTGAAACAAGTAGGTAAGACTTGTGATTAGTTGCAGGAAAGAATATCACTTTTTTTTTTCTTCACAGCATAGGCTGTATTCACTAGAATTCCTGGCCAAAAATAATTAAACTATACCTCATTCTCAGTATGTGAACTCACACAAAAACTTGCTAAAATTCTCAATGCTCTACCTGTTAAGACCGAGGAAGCAAAAATTCAGTTTCCCTTGGATGGGGGTTTTTCAGATAATCCTTCTTAACAGTTACTGTATGAGCTTATCTTAGAGCAGAGTTGTAAAAATTTCTCTTTAAGGGCCAGATAGTTATTATTTCAGGCCTGCCATCCATGCTGCTGGAGCATGAAAGCAGACATAAGCAATATATAAAAAAAATGAACATGGCTGTGTCCCAATAAAACTTTATTTACAAACACAGGCATGGGGCCAGATTTAGCCTGTTGATTGTAGTTGCTGGATCACTACCTTGGATTGAGAGACTCCCATCTGACATACCAGATGCCCGTTCTTGGTACCCAAACCTGAGTAGCCATGCAAGGAGCTTTGAAAAATACCCATGCCCAGGACCCACACCGGGAGATTCTGGTCTCACTTGTCTAAGGTGAGGCCAGAGCATCTGTCTATTACAGGCTGCTCAGGACTGGGAACCTCGAGGCTGGTTGCTGTCTGAGGATCAAAGGAGAGGTTCAGAAACTCACTCAGCACCCACCAAAGTCTTATCTGTGCAGTGTGCTCTGTTTCATACAAACTGGCTCCCTCTTAATAGCACAAGAGCCTCATTCACATTTGGTCCTGCTTCTCTCCCTGGAGCGCACTGCATAGAGAAGCAGGTCAATGGCAAATGATCAACTCTAACCACATTACCAACTTGGGGATGATTTGTTAAACCACCATTAAGGTGCCCAGAACATCTTCATGAATTTAGCAAATCTCCCCTGATGAGAATCACACAGGCTCTTAGTGCAGGATTTCTCAAACTTTAATGTGAACACAGATCAGCCAGGGATCATGCTTACACGCAGGACCTGATTCAGTTATTTTGAGCAGAGCTCACAGTTTTGCATTTCAAACAAGCTTCAAAATGTTGCCGATGCAGCTGGTTTGCAGACCAGCTTGGTGGTCTTGGTGGACTACCCTTTGACTTGTCCTGGAGGATGACTGCTATGACCTTGACATGCCCTGCCACTACCATGTCCCACAAAATATATTTGGAGATGCACTAACCCTATACTTAAGTCAGAATACTGCAAATATACCTACCAAATATGATGAAAATCCACACTGGGCTATTTTAGTTCATTTCTTTGTTTTTCAGTGAGCAAAGACAGGCAAAATAATTTTACTCATGTAGACACAGTGTTTTGCACTGATTTGTAAGCAGTCAGCAACGATTAATGAAGTTGTATTGGATAAAATGGTTGTGTTCCGTATCTTATAATATTGCTCTAGCTTCCCTGTTTTTGCTGAACATCCACAATCAGCAGACATTTTTGCCGACTCTACACAATGAGGTGTTTCTTCCTTGTTTCCTATGTAGAGGGCTTGAGTCCTTAACAAGGCTATCCATGCTTCCACGGCAAGGTCTGCAACGGGATTGTGCAAGGAAAATTGGCTTTGTAGATGTGTAAGTTTTCTATGCTGTGTAACAAATTACCACAAAAGTAGTGGCTTAAAATAACGCTCATTTATCATCTCTCAGTTTCTTTGCCTCTGTAGTTCCTAGTTCTGGTGCAGCTTAGCTGGGTCCTCTGCTCCAGGATCTCACCACACTGCAATCCAGGTGTCAGCCAGGGCTGCAACCTCGTCAGAGGTTTGATTGAGGAATAGTCCACTCCCAAGCTCCCTCAGGTTGTTGGCAGAATTCATTGCATCGTCGCTGTAGGCAAAAGGTCCCCATTTTCCTGCAGACTATCAGCCAAGAGCCACCCTCAGATCTGCCGGTCTTAGGGGCCATCCACAGTTTCTTGCCACATGGGCTTCCTCAGTTTGATTGCTCACTTGACCAGGCCAGCAAAGAGAACCTTTCGCTCCAGTTTTATGAGACGGAGTCTTATATAATGTATTCTAATCAAGGGAATAATGTCCATTACCTTTGCCATATAATGAAATCTAATCAAGAAAGTGATATTTTATCACTTTTGCCATATGTATTGAAACAAGTCACCAGTTTCCCTTATATTCAAGGGGAAGGAACTACACAAAGGCATGGAATTTAGGGGAAAAGGCTTAATGGAGGTCATCTTAGGGTTTGTATATTTCAGTTGTTGAAAGATTTGGCTTTCTTATGTCTGGAAAAGCCAGAGACTCAACCACTTTGGGGTCATTTGATATTCATGGATAAAATGGGCATAACACAAAGCCTAACTGATAACAGCTATAAGAAACAAAGTGAGATAATATGCAGCATCATTGTAAAGTTTTATATAAATGTTAGGTTTTGATTTTTCTGTTGTTATATACCCTGAGAAGACAATGAAAAATGATGGACTTATAGAATTAATAAAACAAATCCATTCCACCTCCTAATAAGAGGTCATAGGGAGATCAATTGCAATGTTTTTAAAAACATCATTTTCAATACAGTGGGTTGGATTAATCCTTATAAATATCAACTGTGTTAAGAGTGTGGGCTATAGGGCCTTCTAGTATTCCCAAGAAACTCCTTTCAGTCCAACTATTCCTCAGACAACAACTATACATTGTGGGGAAAGTAGAAAGACAACCAACCAAAGACACTGGAGAGTTAACCAAAGCAGGCTGAAACTGGAGGGAAGTCAACACACAGGAGAAAGGAGTAGCACTGGGTGAGTTTCTCACTTTAATGGCTTTTATCCTAAAGACATGCCCAGTCTACACTATGCAGGACAGTTAAAACTACGATGTAAAACCTGCAGCCTTGCTAGCTAAAATAACTAGGGTATAGGGTGTGAGGCAATCACAGCTGTCAAAAAGTGAAGTGGGGGAAATACCAGAAAAGAAAAAGTCAGAGAGGGGAAGCACCAAATTCTGTCTACCAGCTGTGCCCAAATCACTGGATGACTCCACAAGCATGCACGCATGCATGGGTCAAAGACCAGATGGCTCATCTAAGCCTAGAAGGATTGAACTGAAATATGAACTGCCACCTAAAGCAGGACAGACAAAATTTTGTGATTTGAGTTCAACCAAGTTAACTACCCGCTTTAAAAATAAACAAAAGACAAACACAGTACTCTTCATAGGAGTATAACAGAATCTAAAGTTTCTATAGCATACTGGTCACAATGTTGAGGATATAATCAAAATTACTCATTATTCCAAAAAAAAAATGAAGACCAGTCTTGAGCTGACCCAGATATTGGAAGTAGCAGACAAAGATTTTAAATAGCTCTTATAACTAGACCGAAAACATGAAGAAAAAATATGCTTGAGATAAAAGATTGGAACTCTCAGTGGATAAAGGGAAATTATTTCAAAAATAAACAAAAAAATTCTAAAATTTAAGAATATGACATTGCAAATAAAAAAATTCAATTCATGGGCTATGGACATAAAGAGGGTAACAAAGAAAAGAGTCAGTGAACTTGAGGACAGAAAATTATCCAATCTGAATAACAGAGAGAGAGAAAAAGGAAAAAATTTAGGTCTCCGAGTGCTGTAGGACAATATCCAGAGGTCTAACATATATATGTAATTGAAGACTCAGAAGAAGAAAGACGGTGGAACAACAGTAACAAAAGAAGGGTCAGATGTTTCCCAAATTTGGTGAGAGACATTAATTCATAAATTCAAGAAGCTCAGCAAACATAAGGCAGGATTAATACAAAGAAAACCACATCCAGTCATATCAGAGTTAAACTGATGAAAACCAAAGACAAAAAGAGAATATTGAAAGCAGCCAGTAAAAGATTACATACAGAGCAACAATGATTTATCAATCCACACGCTTCTTGTCAGAAACAGCGGAGGCCAGAAAACAATAGAACAAGAGGTTTAATATTCTGACAGTGTGAGTTGTAGCATCAGACAAGATTTAAAATTTTGTCTTAACACTTAACAAACTATTTGATAGTTCCATATCTCAATATATTACCTTTTTAACTAGTAATGTATCTATCTCATTGGGTTGTTAAGAAGATTAAGTGAGTTACTAACACATGTGAAGTACTTAGCACTTAGTACATAGTACAAGCAAGATCAATCTTTGCCATTATTATTATCAAATTATAATAATTCTGGTCAATTTAAATACTTAAATGTTTAAACACATGTATAAAGACAAAGAAATGCATTTTTAAAAAAAAATCCAAAATTAAGAGTGCCTAATTCAAATTACTAATAGCATCAGGAGTTTGCCAAAGAAAGAATGACTTCCAAAGGGACAGGAGTTAAACAATTTCACAGCAGGGAGACCCAGTTCTCCCTGCAGCTCAGGGTTGACTCCAACAAAATCTCTCACTTTCTCACCTCAGGCTTCTGCCTCTGCTTATTCCCCAGTGTAAGTAATTAGTAATCAAATTTTTAATTACTCAATTAGTCCAACCCACAAGACTATCTGAATAAATCAATTAATGCAACTCACAAAAGAGCTCATGTTTACAATGTAACCGTTAGAATATTTTCCTGGCGAATCAGTACCAAATGCTTTAACTCAGAGTTTGGCCACGATGGCCCCTGTCCAATGTGGAATCCACGTTGAGCTTGATAGAAACAGAAGCAGGACTCTAAACCTAAGTTCTTTCCTTATTTTTTTTTTTCCCATTAAGGGAATTCAGGGAAGTGAGAGTCAAAAGGATGAGTGGTTTTGCGTCACCCAAGCTTAAAAACAGTTTTGCTGTGCTTCGCTTTATTGCGTTTTTTACACATCGAAGGTTTGTGGCAACCCTGAGTCCAGCAAGTCTATCGGCACCATTTTTTCAACAGCATTTGCTCACATTGTGTCACATTTTGGTAATCCTTGCAATATTTCAAATGTTTTCGTTATTATTATATTTGTTATGATTTGTGATCAGTGATCTTTGACGTTACTATGACTTGCTGAAGGCTCAGATGATGGTTAGCATTTTTTGGCAATAAAGTATTTTTTAATTAAGGTATGTACATTGTTTCTTTAGACATAATGCTACTGAACAATTAGTAGGCTACAGTATAGTGTAAACATAACTTTTATATGTGCTGGGAAACCAAAAAATTCGTGTGACTCGCTTTATTGAGAGATTTGTTTTATTTCAGTGGTCTGGAACCAAACCCTCAATATCTCTGAGGTATGCCTGTACTGATAATTTAATTTTTTCAAGATAACTTTAAAAAAATTTATCTCTTATTTCATTTGACAAATGCACCTTGTGCTTGGTGCCAGGTTCTCTGCTAGACCCTTTGGGGAGCGTTCAGAAACCTCTTACTGAGGGTAGATCTTGAGTGTTCCAAGGAAAGGAAAGCAAAGTGAGGGAAGGGAAGGGAGGAGAGGGGAAGGGAGAGGAAGGGAGGGGAGGGGAGGGGAGCTCTGTGAGGTGAGGCATATGTTAATTAACTTTATATTAGTGACAATTTAACAGTATAAAAATATGAAATCATCATGTACACGTTAAATATATACAGTATTTATTTGTCAATTATACCTCAATAAAGCTGGGGTGGGGAATACACCACTTACTATGTAACTCTTTAAGCCTCAGTTTCTGCAAAGTGCATCAGTGCTTCTTAAACTTTGGCGAGCATATGCACATCCCAGGATCTTGTTAAAGTGCAGCTCCTGGCTCAGGAGATCTGGCTGGGCCCAGAGATTCCGCACGTCTCACCAACTCCCAGCGGAGTTAGAATGCTGACGCTATCCTTCTAGGGATCAGTCTTCAAGTAGCAAAAAGGGTACAGAATAAACATTATTCTGTTGCTCACTTCACGGGATTGTTGAGGTTGCTTTGAGACCTTTGGAAAGCAGTTCAGATAACAAACTTAGCAAGCACTGATTAAATTGTAGTTTATTGTTAGGGATGTGCCTATAAGAACCAGAGTCTTATAGAAGAGATAAAAGACATAAGAAGATAGGGATTTACAGGAGAGGTACATGTTAGACAAATACCTGTAGACACCAGTTCTAGAACTGGCTTTACCACTAATAAACTCTAAAAGCTTGATGACAGCATCATTTAAACCCTTTGGACAACTGTCCTTTATCCATTAAGATAAGTCATTAGTGTCACCCTCAAAAGTTTTGTCATACCTAGGTGGTAAATTACCTTTCATTTCCAACTGACTTTAAATCAAATCAGTTTTGAAATTTAGCCTTATCCCAAGCAATAATCTTCTAGAAATCATAGGTGAGTGGTACTAGCTATAGAGAAGTGTTTTGCTAACAGATTAAAATAAATATGTAACTACTATAATCAACACAATTCTTCCATATATTCCAGGACATCATCTCGTATCCCACCACCTGTATGTATTAGTGGAAAAATAATGGATTTGTTAATTCCCACAGTTCTCTGAAGAATTAAGGATTAATTGGTTTATGCTCCCAGGTGATCTGAATACTGGGCAAAAAGAGAGGGATTTTGTAGAGGAGGTAACATGTGAGCAGAATCTTGAAGAAGATGGAAGCATTAAGTCTAGGGATTTAGTGTGTGTGTTGGGAGGGTGGGGAGTTGCTGTGTAAGGAGAGAAAGAAGAACGTTTGGGACACGGGGAGTATTAAGAATTAGAGCAAAGGTTGGGATTAGTGACACACTGGCTAAACTTTCCCAGAGAGTAAAGGAGCTGTCTCTTTATGATTCGAGAGAGAGCTTGAATGGTAACAGCAAGGTTAGGGAAAAATGCTCACACCATAATGGGTCCATAATGGGTTTTGTCTTTGTTAACCCCTTTTAGGATTCTCTTGAAAACTCTGGACACTCTCTCAAGAAATATACATGACAGAACACACACATGCACACACACACACACACACACACACACACACAAACATACACTTGAAATATTTTGCCAACAGTATTAGAATGTGTATTTATCTCTAAGACCAATAAGTGAAAAATCTAGAGCTCTAATAGACCAAATGTTCGATGGTGGCAGCTTTCGGGAAACTGCAACTTAAAAGATTTGAAACTCTGTCCAGTGTCTCAGCATCATATGTTCCCTTGAGTCACAGAACTCCTTCATGATGAGCGACAAAAAATACAACTCAAAATAGCTGAAGCAAAAGAAAACATCAAATACACAAGAGTAGATTTAATTTCAGATGAAAGCTCCAAATACTATCTCAAGAATCCGTCTCTCTTGGCTCTGCTATCCCCCCTACGTTGGCCTCAAATTCAGGTTCCACTGGGGAACAAGACAGTGCAAAGAAGCTCCAAACCTGAGTTCTCTCAGATTCAAGTTATCTCAAGGCAATAGTCTTGAATTTTATGAAGGTCTAAGCACCTCCACTGGGTTCACATTGTTTCTGTGAAGCTGACTCTATTCCCAGTCTCCAGTGTGTCACGTTCTTCAGTCTTGGCTAATCTGAGACTAATTCCTCTGGCCACAGTGATTGGTTTAGAGATGAGTATGTGACCTCTCAGAGTCATTGAGATACCATGAGAATTTGGTGAGTCCTCCAAGAGAGAGCAGACACTCTTTCCTCTGGATGGGAACAGGAGAGAATGTAAGGGTTGGAGCTACTGCAGCCACCATGCAACCTTGAGGAAAGAATCTAAGTTTGGAACCAATATGTGAGAGAGTGAGAAAAAGGAGACAAAGAACATGTGTGTGTGTGTGTGAGAGAGAGAGAGAGGGAGAGAGAGTACTAGTGACATAATATGAACCCCTGATCAAGCTGTGCCTGGAGCTTAATAGCTCCAGTTTAGTTATATTACCTACTTAATCTCCCTTTAGTTTATGGCAGCCTGGATAAGACCTGTAAATGAAAGATGAGTAACTGACACACACTGCCTGTCATGGATCTGTCAAAAGTATTCTTGCGTTTATAAGTGCAACAGAAGAGATGATTTAGAAGGCCCCCTTCATCACAGAACTTTTCTGTAACACATGTGGGAAAACATCTGTTTAAAGCTTGTGGGTGCCCCAATGATAAGTCCCCTATTTCATAGTTGATACCGTGGTCCTGAAAATCTACATAATTGAATATATCAGAAAGTGACTGAGACCTTTAGGATCTTCATCTATGATTTGTTCAGATACCCTAATTACTGACTGAGTTTTAATTTCAGGCTAACAGTATCTTAAAGCTTTAGTTTTTATAGTCTTTATGGGATGCTCATTTGAGAGCAATTTCTATTGGTTTTTTGGTTTTGGGGGGGTTCATTTTAAAAAAGTATTTATTGAGCATACACAGTTAATTCACAGTGCTTTTATATTGATTTGGAGTAAGCTGAAAATCGTCCAAATGCGTAGACACTGAGGCCATAGAATGAAATACAAATCAATTAGTGAGTTAGGCAATGTATTAGCTCAGGAAGAGTTAGACCAGGTTAGTCATAGGGAGTTACGAATGAATTTTGGGTCTAGAATCCACAGGAAGTTTCTTAGGCAGTTAGGTTCGCAGTGGGATTTACCCTAATTTCTTTGACAAGTGAGTAATTGACAGATGGATAAAGCAAGGTGAAGAGTACTGTGGTGAAAGACCAGTGCCTACCTGCCACCCCCATCCTGCACTCACACCGACATTTTTTCAGTAAATAATTACTTCTTTTACTCTGACTTATGGCACTTAACAATTTTCCCCATCAGTTTCAAGCACTGATGTAATCTGATTATTTTTCTGTAGGAAAAAAACCTTCTTTTTCCTTATTTATTTTTGTGTTCCCCAACTTTAATCATTTAAAGCCATCTGTGGCTGAGAACATAACCTTGTTCGCTTCAGCTGAGCCCGTTTTCTTATGCATGATATATTTCTGAAATGATAAATCTTCTATGTAGTCTGGCCAGAGATCGCTGTGAAATTGGCACTGTAGTGGAAATGAGGTATATTCAGAGGTGGAAAGCAGGCTATACTCCAATCAGGGAGCCCGGGAATTGGTTCCTGACTCTTCTATGAACTGATGATGTAACTTCTTCCTCTTCCATATTTGAGAAACTATTGGGATCAAGCGTACCTAACCTCACAGAAATGTGGACTCAAAACTCATACACTGTAGTGCAGAGCAGGCTTGTAAAACTCTGGATGAGAGTATAAGCTGCCATTATTCCCATGCCTAGAGGAAATGTGGGAGTGGTAGAAGGAGATGGAGATCTCAATTCAGCCCCTCATCTACTTTCTTTGGGCCACTTCTAATAAAACTCAGGGTGGGAAACAAAAAACATACATTCTAGGAAACTTATACCATTCTTCATGTAATTTTTTAAATGGACTTTGTATCTAATCTCAGAGACCTTCTCTTCCTTGCTAAATTCCATGCATAAGTTCCCCTGTGATTTTTTTTTTTTTCCCCTGTGATTTTATACAAACCCGAGAAGGCTCCCATCAAATCAAAGTTGGAATTATGTGGACGTGGAAGGGTCTGGAGAAGCACGCTCTATGCCAGCTTGCCTTCTGTGCCTCCTCTTAATCACGTTGCCTTCCAGGGAGAGACGTCAGGGAAGATTGCTTCTTCCTGGCGTCTTTTCTTATCAATACCATTCAATATCACTTTCTCCAGGACGTCCCCTGATTCACTTTCTTCACGGAGGTGAGCATCTCCATTTAATTTGATCCCGAGGACATAGGCTGTAGATGGAGACGATTTACGAGGAAGAGAGAATGTTGAGGGCTACACAGAGATTTATTGGTGTGAAAAATAAAGCAAGTCCAGATGTGACTCATTTTTGAGGCATGCCATAAATATGCCTGATTCGTTTATAACAAAGGGGGACGCCTGGGCTTACAGCAGAGTTCTTTTTTCTTACGTGTGTTCCTCAACTTTTCTCGCCTCTTTCAGGGGAGAGCTAAAACTGGAGTTTAGGGAGTGACTGATGGGGGTTTGAATATTGTATCTCCTTCAATGCCCCAGTTGGTTTTCTAAATTACTGCCTCTTCACAAGCTAATCATTTATCACCCTCACCTCCTGCAAAGTTTTACATGTTGGTAACTATTTCCTGTCGTTGCCATTTTTAAGCCAAATAATTAACATGAGGGGTTGATGACTTTTATAAATCCATTTAGTGTTATTACTTAAAATATTGGAAGCAACACATCAAACGAAACAAAAACATACTGCTTCTTTTCGTTACTGCTGCTTTGAAAAAGGATGTTATCGATGACCTGGCCTTATAAAAAGCATTTTTACATGTGTGTTAATACACACATGGGAGATGTAGCTTAGCCCTTGCCATTCAAAGTGTGGCCTGTGGGCCAGAAGGATTGGCCGCCCCTAGGAACTTGTTATGAATGCAGAGTCTCAGGCCCCACTCCAAAATGCAGAATCTGCGTTTTAGCAAGATTCTCACGTGATTTGTGTTCACGTTAGACTTTGAGAAGTTTTGTGACAATTATGTTAGTATGAAATTAGAGCCTTAGAGGTGAAGAAGAGCCCACATTTCCCATGATAAAGTGGACCAGTGTGTGTTCAAATCTGTCTTTGGCTTCCATTGTGACGATATCAGAGCAAGATTTGCTAATTGGGACATAATGTAACTTATCACTCTTTTTCATTATGCTGTCATTCTTTTTAAGCTGTCAGTGGGAACATATCTTAAAAAGCATGACATAGCTGTTGCCAATTAGCTGACGAAAAATGGAGTGCGTGCCACTGGGGCCTGGACCGTACATGACAGACATGCGCTCGGACCCCAGTGCTTAGCTTTCCTGCACCAGCCAAGCCCAGTCTTGTAAACTAGGTGTGAGGTCTCTCTTCCATTGAGCAAACATGACTTCCCCATCCACCTAACATCATTTGTTTTCCTCTCCTTCTTAGTATAGGGAAACTACTTAATTCCAATGCATCCAATTTCTGAAAATCAGGGCCAAAAACGAACAAACAAAAAGATATAAAATGTGAAAAAATATGTCTGCCCTCAAACAGAACGTTTTGGGTTTTTTTTTTTTTAATAAGGTACCATCGTTGACTCAGTTAGGTGTGTCGTATTGAAGGTAAGCCTCTCAAAGCAAAATAAAAGTTGTATCTCTCTAAAAGTGTAAAACACTTTGAAACTCGCATGGTCTACATTTTTTGAAAGAAACAAAAATGGAAGTTACTCTATTTTAGTTGGCATCAAATTTACCTGAGTCAACATCATTCTAGTAAAGTATCTATGAAGAGATAGAAAAAGAAGAAAATTGAAACAACCAAAACTGATAATTAGGACTCAGAGAGCCTAGTGCCCGGCTCTGAGGAAAAACTCAACCACACTGTACCATAGAATATGTACAGTATATATAACAGGACTGGGGAAGGAGAGGGGACTAGATAATGCTTTCCTTGCATTCAAGTTCTAGGACTCCTCCTTAGTTGCAGAAGAGCAGATGAGGCAATTCTCTTACTCTGCCCCTTTGCTATATTTGTTTATAGATAGCAGCTCACAGGAAACAATAGAGCAGGAAAGTTGGGGTAGGGGTGTAGGTAGCCGAGGTGCAGGTGCCCTGAGAAGGGAATCATCTCCCAAAAGGACTGTGTTACTAACAGGAAGCTCTGTGGTCACAGCTTGCTGGAGATGGTCGATTTTTTTTTTTTTTCTCTCTTTACTTTCAAGAGTTTCGTTCCTTCTGATAATCAGAGATTTCAGCACTGTGGGTAGAGGAAGATTTTACATTCAAGGATAATCACTTTTCCCCATTCCTCTAGTCCCAAAACATTCCCAGGCTCTTCTTTGTTCCTTCCTCTTCCCTGTAGGGGTAAGGCCAGTTGATGGATGGCATTTGGGGGTCTCCGGTTCTTGATTGGCTGGAGCTAATCTAACAAGATCTTGAATCAAGAGATGCAATCACATCCTGCTTTTCTCTCCACCCCGAGAACTAGAGGTGGAAAGGAGAGAAGTTGGTGTGCTCTGTGGATTCAAGCCCATTTGGGGTCCTGCACAGCTATGTCCTCCAACCTAGATGTTTCCAGTAATAAAAGTCACATTTGGTTCTCCTGCTGGTGACTGTTTTGTCTCATCTCAGAGTTGGTTTAGAACTCGAACAGGAATGAGGGGTGATGCCTGAAAGAGTACAAGATACAGGAAAGCAATGAACACCAAAAGACAGCAGTTAGGTTAAAATGAATATATTAGGTTAATATATGTGGTTACTATGATCGGTACATTAACTAATCTCAAGCTATAAACCTGAGAAACAGGCTTGACCGAGAAACTCTCACTGAAGGATGTGAGGAAGGACATTTACATAAAATTCACAAAGAAGCCTATATCTAGATATTTTTCTAAATAAGGTTATAGATGCAGTTATTTTTCTGTGTGCATATTAAAAAGTAGCAATTTGTTAAATCTGAATATTTTAAATATACCACAACATTTTTAATACTGTAGAGGGATTTTTTTTCACTTTTAAATGTACCAGAAGGCTGAAAAATGGAAGCGGTCTGGGTCTCTCTTGACCCCTAAAATTAGAGCTTGATGGGACCCTCCTGAAGTGGCTGTAGATCTTGGTCAAGGACCATCCCCACTCACTTTGAAGAGGTCTCAGTTCATTCAAATATGAGTAAAGAGGAAAACAAAATGTTGTCTAGAAAAAATAATCTACAAAAACTCTAGAAAGAGAAAATGTCCCCCGAGTATCATAAAGACGGTACCTCCGGAAATTACTTGTGCAACAAGGAGAAATTTGCAAGAATGTGTTTACTGTCCACAACAAAATGCAAAAAAAGATGTTCTCTGAAACAGAAGCAGCAAGTCACGGGTAAAAAAGGCACTGAGTAGTTCATTTGTCTTAGAAGAGATGGATGAGATTAGGAATGGTTCAAAGAAATTAAAAACGGAGAAGTGGAATTATAATCCACACTGGAGACGCTGAGGAGCAGAGTGCCCTCCGAAGCAAAAACACATCCCTGGCATGAAGGATACATGTGAAAAGTTTCCTAAAAATATAGAAAAAGGAGTCTGTAACATGAAAACGATTTAGAGATACAGAATGAAGACTTAATAGATCTGTGCTCTGGGTTCCAAAAGAAAAGACCAAAACAGAACAAACAAACAGTATGGAATACTATTCTATCTGCTCGTGATGGCAACAACAGTGATCTCCCTGATCTTAGCAAAACACAAAAAGGAAATCTGAGAAAGCGTAATGTGTTCTCAGCAAAATCAGAGAGAAGAGAACTGCAACTAGGTACATATGGTCAAAATTTTTAAATTATATGAGGGAAGGAAAATGGCACCAAGAATCCTAGTGAGGAAAAGAAAAAAGTTCCCTAATAAAGCAGGACGGCGCAGGCCGGCTTCAGAATGATTATCTACAACACTTGGAGTTACACAAACAGAGGCCAGCTGCAAAGAATATGTGCTCAGCCCAAGAATGAATGCCTTGCCGTGTAGTTGCTCATGGATAAAGGCAATTAATTTTAGGTCATCAAAGGCTCAGAAAGTAGAGCATTCTTGGAGAAAAAATAATGATAGGTGAATGTATACTTCACTTATAAGGGAAGAAACAAAATTAAGAGCTTGAGAACAGGGAAATCTTAGTATAAAAGTATTAGAGGCAAATACTTGAACCTGTCAAAAATAGTACTGAGACTATATAACTTTATAAATTCAGACACAAGATTGGGGGCATATATCAGAAATTCCTCTTGAATGAAAGGTATATAGTAGCAAAAAACAGATAATAATTATTTAAGTTAAAGGAGGTATGCAATAGAAGAAAAATAAAGCATGCAGTTAACCCCTTGGCTGAAAGAGTAGGTCTAAGTTTAGAATGTCACAATACTGTTACTACCAATGACAGAAATAAAGGTTGAAGAATGCACACACATATATACACATGATGCTAGTGATAGAATTTAAGTCTATTGTGAACAGTCTTCCTCAGCAACTCAGAGCCATTTGAGTTGGAGAAAAGGTGACAATCGGAAAGTACAAAACTAAATGACAAACGTCAGACCAAACATACAATAAATAAAATGAGTTATTAAGATAGACTTTACTAAAAAAGTATTCTACAAGATATTTATAGGTAAATGTAATGATCCCAAAAGATTCTAAATAAAATCATAGGCAAAGAGATGACAGTTTATTGTAGCAGTAAAGAAAGCAGAGGTTTCGATATCGATGTGGGGTCGGTGAAGTAGATTTCAAGCAGAAAACAAACAGTAAATGATAAACAGGATACTGCGTTTATTGACAATGGATAATATCCCCAATAAAAGAAGAACAAACATAAATCTTTAAGAATCAATATTAACCTTCATTGTTTTGGAAAGACAAAGGAAAATGAGACAGGTCTCTCAGCCTCAGAAATATATAGTTGAGAGGGCAAGAAAATATTGAAACAGATATTACAATTCTAAGTGCTTAATGCATCCATCCATCCATTCATTCATTCAATAAATGGTGCTTGAGGTACTTACTTTCAGACATAATATACGTAGTGGGGATACAGTGATGAATAAGCAGATATGGTCCCTGACTTCAGCAGGTTGACAGTCTCTTTTGTTCAAGACACAGGGCTAATACAAAAGGACAAACAGTAACGTGACTTGGAGAGGAAGTGAGGAAGGTTTTGTTGATGACAACCTGAAAATAAATCATTTATTTCACATCCGGTCAGTGAAAACTGCTTTATAGAGTGTGTCCCTGCTTTGTTAGGTACAAGGAGAAGAAAAATACTTAAAAGTGGACACAAAATCAACAACGAATACCACGAAAAAAACTCACAAGAAAATGGTTATTTACATTTTTGTTCTGTTTTGTTTTCCTTAAGAATATGACCCAAGAATTGCTCCCTTCCAGACCAGGGGCCCGGAATTTGTACAAGTTTCCCTGAACCACCTTCTCTCCCCCGCTCCCAATCCAGGCTTATAGAAAGCCTGAAGCTCTTCGGATAGAGGGTGTTAAAAGCTCAGCCAGATCTGTCTGCATCTTTTGCCTCGAGCCACATTCATTAAAGGGACGGCTTGTTCATTCTCTGTGCTCATCAAACGTGGGCTTATTTGGTCCCTGCCTTTGCCCCTGGCTCCGCATCCCCAGGTACAGAACAGATGTAACAGAATAGAAACATCTTTTCTTGCCTTTAACTAAAATAAATGATTTCCGAGTAACCAGTAGACACTTGGATTGTGACCACCTGGACATACTAAGCGAATGAGATGTGTCATGACACGTTTCCTGTTGGGGCATTTTACCTAGCAGCACAAGATGACTACAGATACCATCTCTAGTGAAACAAAGACCGTTCTGCGCTTAGCTTGGCGTCTTGCTCTTACTCTTGATTCTCTCTACAGCCTCTGAGAAGTTGAACACGGACTGACATGCGCACACAGCTATCTTTAAAGTGGACAACCAACAAGGACCCCCTGTACAGCACAGGGAACTCTGCTCAGAATTCTGTAACAACCTAATTGGGAAAATAATTTGAAAAAGGATACATGTATATGTATAACTGAATCACTTTGTTGTACACCTGCAATTAATGCAACAGTGTTAATCAACTATACTCCAATATAAAATAAAACGTTAAAAAAAGCCATAAAGAAAAAAAAGGAAGTTGCACATGGTGCCTTTGTGGATTTACTCCGGACCTTCCTCGGATAGTTAATCATTTTCAAGTAAAGATTCAGCTCGATTACAGCTGCTTGGATTAAGTGAGACGTGGGGAGGAAGGGTTCTCCAGTACAAAGTGCTCTAAGGAACAGCGCCGTGTGTGTCACCTGCTTTGTGACATCACTGATGGTCAAGAGCCTGAGAATTGTCCGTTGCTCTCTTCTTCCACGCTGTAAAATGTTCTCCTTTCTAAGTCTGCATCTCATTTTACTTTAAGGAAGGAAACTTGGAAACGAGTTCTCTTTGTTCCATTACAGTAGTTTTTTTGGTTCTCTCTTCAGCTCATATTAAGTCATCCCGCACCAGCTCTCAGAGCACCGTGTGACTGAGGCATTAATTAGCGTGCAGAGATCTCCAGGCAGGCCGCTCTCAGCAAAGAGCTGACATTTGGGGACTGTCAGTCACTTGGAGTTATACTGAATACAAAATCCATATGAAACATTCCATCCAGGAGTCTGTGAACACAGGAGGAGGGGGAGTGGGGATTAGCAGGGTGGGAAGGAGTCAGTTTAAGTTATTTTATATATAAGACAACACAGGGTAAAAGATGTTTGGAATTAATGAAGCATATAATCATAATTACACCTCATCATCCTACCTCCCAAATTGTGCCTGAAATCATCGAATGGCAGAACACACGCACGAGTCTTAGTTCAGTGCTTGTCTTGCTCGGAGTGAGTGTTCAGTAGCTTAACCATCATGGTCAATAACCAGCTAGTCCTCCAGCAAAAAACAAATCAGGCCCTGACCAATGGCAACAGCAGGATTAAGAAAAATAGCATGTATCTTCTGCTCCTGACTTCACAGTTGGGGGAAGGTGGGATGACATGCAGGAAAGCTGATGCCACAGAACACTGGCTCCCCCCATAGCTTCCCTGGGCCCAAAGTGGCCTTGGTAAGATGCAAATGAAGGAATACAGGAAACGAGTGTTTAGTAAACAGCCACCATGTCTCAGGTACTGTGCCGGCCTTGCTTGTACCGGTAGATGGAACAGAGTACTTTACACAGAAGAGATGCCAATAAATATTCAATAAATCAACGTGCGACTTTGAAATCTATATGTATTTATACACAAGTGTTATGTGTATATTCATACATACATATGCATCTAGGGGTACAGAGTGGACGTGAAAGAACATGAAATTTTGCATTCAGCGGACTCGGGCGTATGCCCACGGGCACCGCATAGTTAAATACACAGACTTATGATGAGTTTTGTCACAACTTTTCTTTTCCATTTTACTGTTGTTAATATCCTTCCCACTATCTCGTAACTTCTACTTCACTCTAATAGTCCTCGTGGAAGGTCTTATCATTTTCCTGAAAAAGCCATATCTGAGCATGAGCTCCCCAGATTCAGATCCTCATGGACTCACTGTGCATTTCGATATTTGGCCTAACCCCTTATGGTGACAGTGATTTATTTTCCTGCCAGTGGAAGGGAAGCTTGCCCAGTATACTTACAGTGTACCCACAGCCGAGACGATGGCGGGACGCCATCCGGGGCCTTGATCCTGTGATAGGAAGCCCAACCGTGCATGGCTGGCAGTGAACTGCCATGTGGCCCATTCCCATGTTCACCATGAGGGTGGACAGCTGTCTTCTGCCCAAATCCACTTCTACCCCTGATTTACTGTGGCATTTTGCGTGCTGAGTATCTCAGTGCCCCGCAGACTAGCTCTGTAACACTTCGTACTTGATCTGATACAGCAGAGAGAGCGTGAACTCATCCTCGCCCAGCTCTGTATCCAATCCTAAGAAGCTAGTCCTGATATGTCCTCTTTCCCATAGGTAAAAAATAATAATAATATGTGTGTATCACTACTCAGAGGTCTAGCAGGAAACATGGATATTCAGAAAGTTCAGAGAACCAACAGGGGATTGTGAAGCCCTCAGGGATTAATGACAGTGGGTGACTAGGCATAAATGGGGAGGGAGGGAGCTGGGGGACAGGGAGAGGAGAAGGTTCTTGTAACCTGGCCAGTGTTGGCCCGATGGATGAGACACTGATGGATAAGATTTGCAGCCCCAGAAGAATTCCACTCCTGCCCAAACTGACTAGGCAGAGAGGGAGCAGTGGGGAACAAATACCCCAGCCTCTGTCTCCTTTGTTCTCTGAATCTTTGCTGGAGCCACCCTTGCTTGATCATTACGGGGCGAGAGGGCAGAGTAGCTAGGGTGAGGCCACAGCAGAGAGAGGCCCGCGTACTGCAAAAAAAAAAAACCTTCTTCCACATCACGCACTCTTCTGTTCCCCCTTCTTGGTTTCTGTACTCATTGTAAAGATCATTGTAACAATAAAGCAAGCCGTGAGAGAAACACAGTCCAAGACCAAATGACTGTTCATGATCATTCTACTCCTTACTGCATTTTCACCAGCTTCTCTCCCCAACTCCCGTCCTTCCCTTTCCTTTCCTACCTCATCCAACTAAGGCACCAATGGTCACACCCTGCCCTGTGTTCTTCCCGGCTTTTCTCCATGACCCATGCAGGCATATGCAAAAATGTACACACGTGTAGGGTCATTTCAGTGTGTTGGGTTTTTTTAACCAAAAAAATTACAACACTATGTGTGTTTCTCTGCCACTGGCTTTTCTCCATTCTCAGTAGAAGGTGTAAATTCTTCTAGGCCAATACATACAGGTGGAACTTACTTTGCTTTACATAATTGCATGGTATTTTACCTTGTGGCTGTCAGATAATCCTCAGGACTAACACAGCTGCCCTGGCTGGCTGGGTAGGTGTCCCTTCTTCATGGATCAAGGTGAACTCTTTTTTAGTCACAGTGAAGAACCTCTGAAAAGACCACCAGTTTCCTTCTTTGAATGCTCTTTTCTGTGGTTTCTACTATCTCCCCTCTCGGGCTTTTTCCCTCGAGCTCTCTCCTCAGTCAGTTATGTGGAATCCTCTTTCTCTGTTTCTCTCTTTCGTCTGCTTTTATGTATCAGTCAGTTTTTTTCTGTGATAACACTACATTGCGAACAACCCTAGGAACTTAGTGGCTTTCAATCACATTTATCTGAAAAGACTGGTTTTACATCTCCAGAGCATCTCTGATAGGCAGTTTTTCCTGGAGTCATGTCTTTTTTGTGGTTTTGTGTGTTACTTTTTTCATGCAAAACTTTTATCATGCAAATTTTTCTTTATGTTTTAATTTGCCTGAAGCCTTTCTTAAAGACCTTCTTTGAAAAGAAATTATAAAACTGTTCTTGGAAAGCTTTTTTTCAAGTAATCCTAAGGGACTCAGGGCTGGGCAAGCCTCCTCTCATGCTCCCAGAGAATCCAGTAGCCTTTTCTATCTTTATGATCAATTTTAATCTTCAGAAAATAAAAACACTGTGTTTTTCTAATTTTGACTTTTCTTATAGGAAAACTGATCTACATTACGCCTCAGTTGGGCCTGCACAAGGACCAGAATTATTAGTGTCTAGAAACAATACATATCATACAGATACCATTTTACAGTGGCCTCCCCTCCATTCAAGACCCCCAAAGGATGCCAGAAACCACAGATAGTACTGAACCCTATATATACTATGTTTTTCCCTATCCTACGTACCTATGATAAAGTTTAATTTATAAATTAGCCACAGTAATAACAAAAACTGATAAAATAAGAATTATAACAGTATATTGTAATAGAAGTTAGTGAACATGGCTGTCTCTCTCTCTCTCTCTCAAAATACTTGATTGTACTGTACTCGCTCTTCTTATGAGAATGCAAGATGATAAAATGCGTGATGAGGTGAAGTGACGTGAATGACATAAGCATCATGACATAGGCTACTGTCAGCCTTCTGGATGCATCAGAAGGAAGAGCATCTGCTTTGGGGGATCTTGGATCATTGAGCTTTGATGACGTGGACAGTCGGGTGTCAGGAGCAGACGACCACGTCGCTGGTTGGTGATCACGAGCAGGACAGAGCAGGATGGCGCGAGATTTTATCACACTACTCAGAATGGTGCGCAATTTGAGCCTTATGAAGTGTTTATTTCTAGAATTTTCCATTTGATCCTTTCAGAATAGGGTTGCCTGCAGGTAATTGAAACCACGAAAGGCAAAACCATGGATGAGGGAAAACTACTGTACATACTACCAGTGAGGCATATTTAAGTTTAGAACTGATTATCGTAGATACCCAGGAGGAAGTGGGCAGTTAACTCTGTGCCATGAGGATGAGTATGGTGTGGGACCCCCTTCATGGAAAACTAGGGTTGCCCAAATTTTAGGGGCAAAATGAGAGTTTGTTGGGGCTTTAGCTGTAGAGTAGGAAATTCCTACCTTAGATAATACCAAAAGCTAGAGTGGTGAACAAAATACAAGAAAGCATAAGGAAAACCAAGGCCCCAGTACCAAGGAAAGCACATAACATCCCCAGATCAGTTGGGAGCAAGAAAAAGGGATTAAGGTAGAAATTACAAAGCCAAGAATTGAGAACTCAGGGGAAAGAAAAGTAGAAAGATGAGCAAAGGTCATATCTTATAGAAATGTCCTTAAATACCAGAGCATCTCAGGGAGTGATAAAGGTCTGGGCTACTTCCATCTTTGGAATATTGCAGCATTTTATACATCATAATGACTTTCCAATCAGAAGTATAAAAATTATGGTATAGTTTGATGTTCATTTTTAACAAATTAATGCTTTTAACAAAAGTTTTGCAATGAAATATGTGTGCTATACGGGAGACAGTTATAAAATTTCTGAATTAAACACACACACACACACACACACACACACACACACACACACTAATTTATGGAGCACTAGCTGGTTTGTCCAGTTTGAGGAACCAGGTTTAAAGTTTAGTGCTGCCTTCTTTCAGTCCAACAGTGTTCCTTTGTAACTGAGCGCACAACCTCACTTGTACCTGATATTAGAAACCTGTATGTGAAAACTGGCCCAAGCCTCCTTGCCTTGTCGCCTCTGCCCATCGCAGGATAGATCTTGTAAATGACAGCTGGTAACTCATCTTTATTAGCCTGATAAGTTTGGCTGACCTCAAGGGTTAGAAATAACACTATGAATTTATAGAGCCCTAAAAAAACCGATTTAACATTTCTGATAGGCAAAATGCCTGGGAGACATGTTTTATTAATGTTTTTGTCTGTTGGCATGTTTCATTCTTTTGCATGCAAATTCTTCTTTGTGTATTAATTTTGCCTGGACTTGTGGTTTTCATGACCACAGAAAATTTAAAAGGGAAACTTTGGCAAGTACCTCTTTAATTTGATGGTTATAGACAGCTAATGTGAGTAAACTGTGTTAAAATGTGTTAATTATCCAATGTGGCAGTCCAATCAATTTCACCAGGAGGTTGCCAACATTCTCCATTGTTTTCTGGTAGGAAGCGCAGAATGGTTTTTAGAAACTACAAAACAGAGAACATTAGGAACATTCCAATGTTAGCAAAATGAATAATAAAGTACTATTTGCAGAACTGCTCCATTTAAACAGTTGCATTTGTATTAATAATCTTTTTTGTAAGGACAATGTAACTGGACATTGGAGAAAAGAAATTTGATTGCAGTAGACTAGAAGAAAAATAATCCTCCATCATGGAATCCATCACTTGGAAACACCATAATATATAATGTTTCATTATTTTAAAAGTGTATTCATTTAAAGTGTTGCTTTTAATTTAGTTTCAACAACATACCTTTAAGACAGCTTTTGAAGTCAACTTTTAAATTCCTAGAATAGCTACATATTAAGAGGTGTTCCTAATCATCACAGCTGATACGAATTTTCATCACGCACCTAACCTATCTGTACCATTTCGGGGTACTTATCTCTTTTATCATGAATTATTTTTGTTTACTTTGCATCTTATCTACCAAAATTTAATTTCCATAAGGACATGTATTTGAAGGGACTCAATAGCTACAAGTGATAGAAACCCAATTCCACTGACTTAATTAAATGGGGAATTATTGACTCATATAACTGGAATGCCAGGGGTAAACTTGCTTCAGGTAGGGCAAGATCCAGAAGCTCAGATCCCAACAATATTAACCTGTTTCTCTCCATCTCAGATCAGCTTTCATCATGGTTGACTGAATTTCCAAGTAGCCTTTTTCTGTGTATGGTAAGAAGGCTACTTATTACCCCAGGCTTGTATTCCACCAGCTTATCAACCAAAGAGATGATGCCTTTCTCTTAATAGTTTCAATGAATGTCTCAAGTTTCAAGTAGGACTCACATTAGCTCAGCTTGGGTGATAGACACATCCGTGAACCACTAATTGTGGCTGAGGGGTGGTGGTGCTCTGAATGGCTCTGCTGGAAGCACATAGAGTGAGAGTGGAATGAAAGTGGCTCTAAAAAGGAAGAGGTGTGTTTTTCTAGAAGAAAGAGGAATGAATTGGGGGCACATGAAGTCAGCATGTACCTTACAGAGCAGGACTATGCCTAACTCTCATCCTGTCTCATACTGAACCCCTCACCCCTTCCCTACAGCATCTACTTATTAAAGTCCACATCTTAAACTAGAGAAACTATCAAATAAATGAATGCATGCATGAAATGTCAGAGAATAGTGGGAAGTGAATTGGCTCTGAAGTCAGACGGAACTGGTTGCAAATTTAGGCTCCAGCACAGACCAGCTGAGAGCTTGGGGAAGATTACTGCATGGGCTCCCATTTTCTCTTTGGTAAATTGGGGATAATAATATAGGGATTTTTAAGAGGACTAGATGAGAAAATATATGTAAATCATAGAGTCCAGATCTTCTTGTTTTAAGAAAAAAAGAAAAAAGTTAGGAGCACTCTCTCCATTAAAATGTTAGCTAGCCTATTAGTATTGTAATTATCATTTAAATTGAAGTTTACTATTAAAACTTAGCTGATTATTCATACAATTAAAGAACACAATTTAGTGTCTATTGATTTGGGTTCAAATATATAATATAATTTTTAATTCAACATCTGTGTTTTTCATGAAATGAAATTGAAAAGTGCCATTTGAGGAAATTTTATACTTGATCTAGTTTCTTTTTAAAAATATGTATCCCCTTAATGCTAGGAATGGATTGATAATTTTGTCACATAAGTATATAAAGACGGGAGGAAAACAATTATTTTTATGCTTTGAGACGAAAAATACTTTTCTCATTTCTATTTATACCCAACTCAAGAGGTGATATTATGGTAGAGTTATCATTTGTATATATAATACCAAAGAAGAATAAATATTTAATCTGTTGGTTTCCTTCCCTTCTCCTTTATGCCTTCCTGTATTTCCCCAGAGGTGTCCACTCTGATATGTTTTGCTTTTACAATAACCCCAGAAAGGTAAAGGGATTGACATGCTGACCTGAGGAAGCCATCTGTTGACACTATTTTACTTATTATCTGAGGAGGTAGAAGAGGTCTAAAAACAAATATAATTCTTCAGCAGTTGACTTGATATTAAATCTCACCATGCATAGCATTTGTTTTTATACACTGACAAAAATGAAATTATAGAGTGCCCTTCAGCTATGGGATGAATGAAAAAAATGTCTTGTAACAGTACATGGCTGTGTTTCTCCATCAAAAATAGTTCAGGTAGGTGTTAAATAAAGACTGTTGAAAGATGTATGTATGGACAACACCAAATCCTATCCCTGTGCAGGTTTTGGAAGAACAAAGGATAGAAGAAAAAAAAAAAAAACAGGGTATTTTGGAAAAGGCTAAAATGTACACTTCCTGAAAGAAGCAAAACCTGCCAGGTGAGATATTCAAACGGGAAGTAATTAGCCAATCCAAGGTCATGGCCCTTTGGCTGTAATCACATGTAGAGGTGGTCCAGGACATTTTCACAAAGAAAAGCCTTCTAAAGGCATAATCAATCCAGTTTTAAGTAATCTTCTTCCCAAACATCGTCTAGTTTTCAATATTTCAGGACTTTTCAAACATTTCCACTAACAAGCCTCTAAAGACAGAGAAGAACAAACTCGTATCCCCAAGAATGTACAGATTAGCCTAAAGTGACGACATGCCCTCTAAGCTTTATGTTTTATCTCAAAAAGTAACTTACATGTACACCTTAAATATATACATTTTTGTCAACTGCACCTCAACAAAGCTAGAAAAAGTAATTTATATATAAAATTATATGATAGAAAAAAATGTACATTCCTTAATGTAAAATAAATACTAAAAACTATTGGAGTTCATTCGCACTTAACTGACTTTTCCACCAAATCTTTAAGTACAAATCCACACTGCGGCCAGATTTGTGTGACCATCGCTTCACTATCAATGTCACAGCACTATTCCATAAACACCAAAGAGACCTGGAATTGTGGCTCACTTCTTCATTGCTGAATCCCCAGAGCCTGCGCGGTACCTGGCACAGAGTAAATACTTGGTAGATGTTTGTTGAGTGAATGAAAGAACTAAGTAATTAATATGCCATGTTTATCCCTTGGCTTCCCATTTTCTCAGCACACAACCCCCAGAGGATGTGTACTTGCGTTTGAAAAGCACTGCTCGATGGGATGCAGATTGAAGCTGAAGTTCGGAATTCACAGAGACAAATCAATGGAACAGTTTTCTCTTCACTTCTGTGATTTTTTTTTAGCTGAATTATGGGTGCGGCTGATTTCATGGATCAAATGACCGTGTCTTCTAGGTCTGCAGACGCAGTACTCAGGAATTATCCAATTAATATGACTAATAGAGACAGTACAAATGAGCGTCAGCATGATCACAGGGGTCTCAGGTTTCTGAGCGTCGAAGCCACATCAAATCTGTGGGAGAAATGTTCTTCTGAAAGAATGAAACTCCGGAGGATGCCTTGTTCCTCTCCAGTGCCTCCATCTGTCCTCTGCCCTCGCGTTCCCCTCCTGCCCCTAGAGGTGATCAATATTTTTGCAGATCTTCATTTCTGGTCATACGGCATATGTGTTGTCGGTCTCAATTACCTCTCATTTCTTGGGCATTAGAAAGACCAGGCTAATCTGCTATTAAAACATGATGACAAGGCACTGACTAAACAGGGAGCACGAGGACCCATGGTCACAGTGGAAGGAAAAGAATTGCTGATTTAAAATATCCTCTTACTCCAGAAATGCTCACTTTTAGATGAAACATTGCCTTAAGGAAAGTCAACACCAAAAAAATTTCAATTTTAAAAACAACTAATGAAATTTTTGGCTTCTTTTTATTGAGCACATCTTGGGTGTTAAGTGCTTGATAAAATTAACCCATTTACCCCTCCCACGGGCCTGGTGGGCGGGGCTAGGGGAGTCACGTGTCCTCACTCTGAGCAGGATGAGAACACTTGGAACAGCTAAGCCACTTGCTCAGCATCACAGGTGAACCCGAGGCAGGTGAACCCTTAGCAGAACAAGGGTCCAAATGCAGATCTGCCTGAGTCTAAAGTCTGAATTCTCATCACGGTGCTATATGCATTGTGGCCCTTTGTAGCAGGTCAACAAAGGCAAGATGGGGAAGACTTAAGACTTAGAACCATCCCGTGAAGATGAGAATTCAGATCAGGAACAAAGAGAAGAGGATATTCTGGTAAATGTGGCTGGTGAAAATGGCAATGCATCGTGCTAGAAACCAGAGCCAATAATCTGAATGGAACAAGGTGAAGTACTGCCACCTTATACCTCTTGCTTGAGTTTTAATATCTCCTAACACCACAGCTAGTCTCTCTGTTGTACTAAAATAGCTTGTATTGTTGAAATAATGGTTTGAAGGTTACAGCTAGAAGCCTCCCATTCTAAATACCCCCATCAGCATGATTGGTCTGTCAACTTGGGTGAAATTTCACCAGTGGGTTGAGACTCTTGAGACTCGTTTTTTTTTTTTTTTATTAAATCTCTCTTTACAATACAAAAATTTCCACCGGTAATTTTTTAGTTGCCATGTTCACCTTTTAAACCAATCCTCTGGGGTAATGTCTATATGCCAAGAGTGGTCCTAATTTATTTATACAACTTCATGTGGGTCTTTAGTCATCTCCATTTGCCGAATGGTAAAGAGATTTCCCAGGGCTTCCCTGGTGGCGCAGTGGTTAAGAATCCGCCTGCCAATGCAGGGGACACGGGTTCAAGCCCTGGTCTGGGAAGATCCCACATGCCACGGAGCAACTAAGCCTGTGCATCACAACTACTGAGCCTGCGTGCCGCAACTACTGAAGCCCGCACCCCTAGAGCCCGTGCTCCACAACGAGAGAAGCCACCACAATGAGAAGCACGTGCACCGCAATGAAAGTGGCCCCTGCTCGCCGCAACTAGAGAAAGCCCGCGCGCAGCAATGAAGACCCAGTGCAGCCAAAAGTAAATAAATTTAAGAAAGAAAAAGAGATTTCCCCAGGGACACACGGAATATGATAGAACTTGGATGTTAACCCAGGTCCTCAGCTTTGTCCATTATGAACTGTCGCACCATATAAGGGAATTTAGAAGCAAATGCCCCAATAGAGCCTTAGAAAATGGGACACTGAATAGTAAGGTTTGATAAGACTTACCTGTGGAAGGCTGGAACCTGACAAGGGTATGTGTTAAGGTAATAGTCACAGGGACCACAAGAAAGTCCCAAAGGTTAAAGTCAAATGAGGAACCAACTCTATATCTCAGATTTGCCAAAGAAAGTCCAACTATAAGTTTTGATGACACGAGGGGTGGTGATTACACTATATTGAAGAAAGTGTTTCATAGGCAAAGATAGCTTTCATTGTGAGCAATTTAATTTCAAGGAATTAGTGTTCCATTCAGAAGGGGAGCTTGGAAGACCTCCTTTAAGAAAAATGAGAGTGGAGAGGATTATATAAAATAATTATATGAAAAATATATGCAAGTGTGATATACAGAGCTATGTAATTGCAAGCTAGCTGAGTGTGAAGTGCCTTGTCATCTGCATTGTTGCAATAGCTGCAAACACAGAGTGGTTGAGAGCCATGGAGTGGGGGGATGGAGAGATGATAGCACCCCGAATACAGACATTGGGGAAGAAAGATGAGGAGGCCCCACAGGAGACAGAGCTAGAATGGCCAGGCACTTCAGGATAAGTGCAAGGATTAAGTGGAATCATAAAAATCAAGATGTAAAGGTTTCAACAGAGGGTATGGATACGTGGAGACTGGAAAGCTGGTCAGACATCCAGATAGAAAACTAAACACAATTAGAAACCATTTTAATTAAAAAAATAAAGGAAGAATTATCTGTCAAGTTACATAGAGGGGAGAACTCTATTTCAGCAGTTCTCTAGTCTGAACACGGAAATGCTCTGACTGCAAGTGAAAATTCATGTTTTCTTAATTGTGGAACCTTGCCAAAGCCATCTCCAGAGCATCGAGCAATTGTGTTCTCCCCAAACCTGGTAAAGAGGCATTTTCCCTATGCCGTGGATGCTCCCTGACCTTTGTCACTTCCCCGTGGTGGTCACTGCTGCCTCTGCCTTCTCCAGGATTTAGACAAACACAGACTTGAACATTTTCTATTCCCTTCATCTCTCCAAAGGTCCAATTGTATTTCTCAGCAGCTGCTCTGCTTCTGAGGAGGTGAAGATCCCTTTCAAAACTGAACCTCAGGGGACTTCCCTGGTGGCGCAGTGGTTAAGAATCTGCCTGCCAATGCAGGGGACATGGGTTCCAGCCCTGGTCCGGGAAGATCTCACATGCCGCGGAGCAACTAAGCCCGTGCGCCACAACTACTGAGGCCGTGTGCCACAACTACTGAAGCCCACGCTCCTAGAGAAGTGCTCCACAGCAAGAGAAGCCACCGCAGTGAGAAGCCAGTGCACCACAACGAAGAGTAGCCCCCGCTCACCACAGCTAGAGAAGGCCCACGCACAGCAACGAAGACCCAAGGCAGCCAAAAAATAAATAAAATTAAATTAAAATTAAAACAAAAAAACTGAACTTCAAGGACTGCCCTGGTGGTGCAGTGGATAAGAATCTGCCTGCCGGTGTAGGGGACACAGGTTCGAGCCCTGGTCTGGGAAGATACCACATGCCGCGAAGCAGCTAAGCCGGTGCGCCACAACTACTGAGGCCTGTGGTCCACAACTACTGAAGCCCACGCACCTAGAGCCCGAGCTCCAGGCTACCCTTGAACCACTGTTCTTGCAACTGTCAGCTGTGGGTCAGCATTTAAGGCAGCCTGACCAGAGAACCTCTTCCTCAGCTGCACCCAAGGAGGAAGGAGCTGGCTGTAGCAGGAGGAATTTGCAGTGGATTGACTGTCACTGCTCGCAGGAAGCCTCCTGCTTCTTTTTCTTTTCATGGGATCAGCGTCCACAATTTTCTTCAACTCCTTCCTTCCTGGGCTCTTATAAGCAAGAGGCAAGGGGAAAAATAGAGGCAACAAGAAAGGATGGGACCATTGGTCTTTATTTTGTCCTCTTGATGATTTCTCCCCCCCGCTTCTCTTCATTCCTGCTCTAAAATTTGCCCTGACATTGAGCTGGATGGTGGTGGAGAGTTAGTGATTTATTATTCTCTGGCAAAAGCACATTTTTCCTTTCAGACGTATACCTTTAGAAGTCTTACTTTAAAGTCCACAGGCACCCCACAGATGGATTGAGAAACAGAATATCTGCCAAAGCCAAGTTAGACAATTCTGTGCGTATGATCAAAGAAGTTCAAAGGCAAATTGGGGTCCGTAAGAAAGGAACAGGGCCAGTGAAATAGATCAAAGCCTGATCTACTCAACTACGAGGAGGACACAGGCTCTGAGGACAAGGGATGGGAAGGAAGAACAAGAAGTAAAGAGATCAATTCATGCTTGAGCTAGAATAACCAACATCTGGAAAAGAGGTTAATAGGTGGCAGTTTGGGGATTTCTGAGTAAGACTGAGATGGGAAAACAAGTACAGAGATCTCCTCTCCCATCTCTCCCTTGAAATGCATAAAGGTACAAACCCTGTCTACCACCTGTTTTTGTAAAGGTCTATTGGAACACATCTTTCACTGCTTTTACATTATAACTACTGAGTTGAATAATTATGACAGAGACCGTGTGGCCTGCGGAGCAAAAACATAACTGGATTGTTACACAAAATATTTGCAGGCCTTCCTCTATATTAATGAATGGGAAACTCTAAATGGATAATATTCTCAGAAAATATAAATTTCTGAAATTTATTCAAGGAAAAAAGTATAGTAAAAAACAAAAAGGAAAGCAACGAGTGGTAAAACAGTTGTTAAATGAATACATCTCTAGAGGGCTTTGTGACTGATTTGCTCAAATCTCCAATGCTCTACCATCTGCTTTAGAGCAGAGCAAAAGAATAAAATATTTCTAGTTAATTTTATGAAGCATAACTTTGAAATCAAAACTTAACAAAGCTTTATGTGAGAAGCTACAAAATATCAATCTCCTATATTAATATTGACACAAAAATAAAATATTAGCCAAGTCAGTCCATTAGTATGTAAGAGAAATTTGACATCATGAAGTAAGGTTGATTTCAAAAATGTTAAGAAGTCTGGGGCTTCCCTGGTGGCGCAGTGGTTGAGAGTCCGCCTGCCAATGCAGGGGACACGGGTTTGTGCCCTGGTCCAGGAAGATCCCACATGCCGCAGAGCGGCTGGGCCCGTGAGCCATGGCTGCTGAGCCTGCGCGTCCGGAGCCTGTGCTCTGCAACGGGAGAGACCACAACAGTGAGAGGCCCGTGTACCGCAAAAACAAAACAAAACAAAACAAAAATGTTAAGAAGTCTTAGTGTTATAATATCTCTTAAACTAATTGATTGATTGATTGATTGATATGCCTAAAAAGACACATTAAGATAAGGAGAAACCACTTTTATAGCTGGAAACTTCAAAGATGCCATCAACAAATGAGAAATTGTGAGGAGTTTCTGCCAGAAAAATTATAGAAAAAAAAAAAACCAACAGAATTAAAGAAAAGGTGCCCACTAAGTAGGGCAAGCTGGAGATACTCTTTTCACAATGATAGCACATTCTTAAGAAGAAATTGTGTGGGGTGGGGAAGGAGGGATGGAAGGAAAACATAATTAGATCTGCTGATGAATAAAAGACATTTGGTAAAATTTATCATTACTATTTTAAAAACAGGAATAGAGACTTTCTTAACGAGATAAAGTATTTATATCAGACTCGATATTGAAACATTTGGGCCTTATCACTAAAGTTAGAAGCAAACTAAGGGGCCACTATTATATAGTGTTGTTCTGGCCAAGGCAATATGACAAGGTAAAAAAGTAAGACTTCCTGATGTACTGGCTACTGCTATTGCTGTGAGTAATAAACCGGTTTTATCTCTGACACAGGAGTCTCGTTTTCTGATAGCAAACTGTCTTCCAAAGTGGCTGCACCATTCTGCATTTCCCACCAGCACTGAACGAGAGTTCCTGTTGCTTCACATCCTCACCAGCATTTGGTGTTGTCAGTGCTCTGGATTTTGGCCATTCTAATAGGAGTGTGTAGTGTTATTTTAATTTGCATTTCCCTGATGACATATGATGTGGAGTATCTTTTCTTATGCTTATTTGCCATCTGTGTTTCTTCTTTGGTGAGGTGTCTGTGAAGGTCTTTGGATCATTTGTTTACCAGGTTGTTTTTTTATTGTTGAGATTTAGTTCTTTTGTCAGATACATCTTTTGCAAATATTTTCTTCCAGTCTGTGTCTTGGCTTTTCATTATCTTGACAGTGCCTTTCTCAGAGCAGGAGTTCTTAATTTTTTTTTTTTTTTTTTTGCGGTACACAGGCCTCTCACCGCTGTGGCCTCGCCCGTTGCGGAGCACAGGCTCCGGACGCGCAGGCTCAGCGGCCATGGCTCACGGGCCCAGCCACTCCGCGGCACGTGGGATCTTCCCGTACCGGGGCATGAACCCGTGTCCCCTGCATCGGCAGGCGGACTCTCAACCACTGCGCCACCAGGGAAGCCCAGGAGTTCTTAATTTTAATGAAGTCCAGCTTATCGATTCCTTCTTTCTTGGATCAAGCCTTTGGTGTCACATCTAAAAAGTGATCTAGGTTTTCTCCTATGTTATCTTCTAGGAGTTTTATAGTTTTGTGTTTTACATTTAGATCTGATTCATTTTAAGTTAATTTTTGTGATAGGTGTAAGGTCTTTGTCTAGATTTTTTTTTTTTTTTTACATGTGGCTGTCCAGCTTTTCCCAATCTTCCTATTTTTTAAAGCATGAAATTTAACCAAAAAAAAGAAAGAAAATAAATAACACATAACCATGTACATATCGTCTACATTTTACATATGTTAACATGTTGCCCTAAGGGCACTCTCTCCCACCCCTTTCTCTTTCTCAATAAGCATTGTATGTACACTAATAGATCCATTTCCTCACAACTTCCTCTTCCTCTCTCTTTCTTCAGAAACAAGACAATCTTTTGTGCTTAATACTTGCATGCATTTTTCTTTTACTTTTAGTGCATATGTATATGTCCACAAACAATACTCATTTTGTTTTGTGTGTTTGCAAAATACACATAATAGTATCCTTGTAAAGTATCTTTTTGTAGTTTGCCTTCTGTAGCACAACTTTATGCTTTTGAGAGTTACCCAGGTTGATACATGTAGATCTGGTCCATTCATTTTATCTACAGAAAAGTATTCTATGAATAGACAACAATCTATTTCTTCACCTTCCCCTCAAGAGACAGTTAGGTTGTTTCCACAAATATTAGAGCCATTTTCCAAATGGAGAAAATTGGACATTACATAGTAGTAAGAAAATTTCTATTTTGCACTTTCCACTCAAAGAATGACACAGTCAATTGGATTGACAGCAGCGGTTAACTATGTCTGAGATCTTTCCACAAGAAACTAAATTCACTTCCTAGTTATTATCTCCCTTGGAAGTTAATAGAAGGTAGTTATAACACTATTTTACAGAGGTTGGTGGTATTCAAACATATTTTCCCGTTCTTTCTTTTTTTTTCTTTTTTTGCATGCTAAATTGAGTTGTTCCCTTTGTGAGATTCAAACTCCCACTGAAACAAGTCCTTTTCCATTCTCTCCCATGGCCTTGTACATATAGGAAAAGAGACACAATTTCTTCCAGCCCCAAACGTGAAGAAATTGAGCGATGATGGGCAATGTTGGAGTTTTCTGAGTACTTTATTTCCCATGAATAGTATCAGTGAATTTAAAGTAGTCGTTTTCAACTGGGGGTGATCTTGTACCCCCATCCCCGCCCTGAGAACATCTGGCAGGATCTGGAGACAGCTTGGGCTGTCGTGACTGACACAGGGGTGACACTGAGAGCCTCTCGTAGGTAGAAGCCAGGATGCTGCACAGCATGCTACAACAGGGAGGACAGTCCCCACTTAATAATCGTCCTCTCCCAAACGTCAGTAACGCTGACGTTGAGAAATTCTGATTCAGAGAAGCAGAAAACAAAATTACACACTTCAGCTTCTATCTTTACTCCAGGATAAGCCCTGTACTGAGGCCCAACTTGACACTGAATTTGTTTGAGGAAATACATTGTTACGAGACAGACAGAACGTCTCTTTTGTCATCCTCCCACCCATGCCCAGCTAGCCCTCACAGATGGTTTCAATTCCTCTTTTATCCTCCTGTTATATAACTTCCCACCTTCCTTTGAAAGCCCCTCCAGCTCCAAGCCTATGTATCCTTTGGAGATGAAGCCTAGTTAGCTTTCTTCAGCCCTGGAAGGCAGTGCACCTTACTTTCTGGGTTTATTGTTTCCCCTAAGGTTGCTCTCCCCAGCCACTGAATTAACCTCAGGGCAGTAGGAGAAACTGGCTGATTCCACAGGAGATGAACAGGAAGGACCTTTTGCTGTCTGTGAGAATTCAGGGACCCTTCCCAGAGCCAGCCAGCCAGTCTGTTCAAGCTTGCCTTAGTTTGATGGACTCCAACTTTCTGAGGAGGTGACACTGGAGCTGGTGCATGAATCGTAATCCCAGACACATGTCCAGAAATTCCTGGTGGTGAGAATTAAGAGCAGGGCATCACAACAAGGCAAGATCATTGGCCTGTGCTGGGTTCTCCCATGAAGTAGCTGTGTGACCTTGGGCAAGTCCCTTTCAATGTAAGATGAATCACAAAACAGGCAGCATGTTCTTAAGCTGCAGGTCCCCAAAGGCACCCAAAACAGGGGAAGGAAACTTCCACCTCTGATAGACTTTACAGTCTGACATTCTAGAAACAAGTTTTTTTGATTTCACTATTCATATAGGTTTTATTTTCATTTTAAATTGCATAATCTTTTCAGTGTTTAGGATTTCTAAAGGTCTTAATCTAGTTGGGTTGTGAGGGATGCCAGATCCAGACTCCAGAGTTCTAGCTCCAACTACCTCAGTGTTCATATTGCTTCTAAAGACTGAAGGCTTTCGACCCATTCTTTCATAAAACAAATAATTTTCAATACCTATTATGTACTAAACACTGTACTAGATCCTGGATTTTATAGAAATGAATGGTAGTACAAAGTACAGACCAGTCATTCATTTATTTATTAGACATCTATTGAAGCCCACTCTGTGTGAGACAGTATACGTATCAGTCAACCAAGAAGAGTTCCTGCCTTAACGATGTCACAGTCTAGTGTAAGAATAGACAGGTGGGTACCCTGGAGTAAGAGGCCAGAATAGCTCAGAAGTACAGAGAAGGGACTGATACAACCTATTGAGTGGAGGGACTTTCTGGAGGAGATGGCATCTGATTTCTGGAAAATATAAACTATGTCAGAGTCTAGTGGATTCCATAGTTGCTTGTTGGCTTTAATCCTTTTGGTGAATATTTATAGAGTATCTACTATGTCATAGGCATTATGAGAAGTTTCAGGAATTCAGAGAATAGGTAAATACAGTCCCTAAGTTCCTACAACTTAATGTCTGCAAGGCCTTAATGGACCTTACAATTTAAAGCTCTCACATAAAGCTTGTGAAACCCTGGTGTAGATAAATTCCACATGAAGTCTTTTGGGTGGTAATTGCCAGAATGGGAACTCAGGTCCTCTGGTTACCACTGAGCATTGTTTCCTCCATCATACTGAATTCCAGAGTGGCTTGGATCCTTCAGAAGACGTATCTTGAGAACTCCAACTGTTCTCTGAGGATGCTGTGTCCACCTTTAGGGTCTGCCATCCTGCTGCCCTCTTTTTTTTTTTAATGACATAGCACTTTATTACAAAGTGCTTTCACATACATAGTGCACTTAAGCCTCGTGATGAACTCAGAAATAGGGACACTATATTCCCATTTCACATACGGGGAGCATGTGACTTAGTGGATTTGACTCCCTCCAAATTGTTCATATATTACATATATATATAATACAGTAAAATAAACAATAATATATGTATATATAGCCAGTCTGTATATCATATATATATGACATAGTCAGTGGCCAAAGCCAGGGTGAAACCCAGTTTGTCTGATCCACAGTCCAGACCTCTGTCCACGTTTCATGCTGCCTCTTCCAACTCAGACTTCCAGCCTTTTAGGTATATAATCCAGGGCGAGTCACTTCACCTTAGTGTCTTAATTTGTAAAATGAAGATGATAATGCTCACTTGACAAAGATGTAGCGACGTCTCTTATGTTTCTTATTCCTCACGTCTCTGCCTGTTGGGACCTGTCCCTCGTCCACTGTGTGATTCCCGACAGTGACCGATCTACAGGAGTCCATCTCCACCACCACAGAGGGAGGCACTTGACCCAAAACACTCGATCAGATTGTTCCGCTCCCCTGGACACAGTACTCCAAGGGAGTGCAAATTACCCAAGCAGGGTTCATCCTTAGGACTGCTGCTGTGAGAGAGAAGGTCCCTGTCCTTCAGAGAGCTTGATTTGATCCTGACTTAGCCCAGCGCTGTGGACTTCCAGTTAAGTGAACATCTGTGTAGCTTCAGTTAGTTGATTTTCTGTTACTTGCAACCAAAAGTTTAAAGCTATTGTAAAATTAAAGAGATTATATATGTAAAATGTGTAGCCCAGTGCCTGGCACGTAGCTGCCACTGAATAAATACGAGTACCTTTTGATCTCCATCCTCCCCGACCACCTCCCCTAAATATACTAAATTAACAAGTATAGATCAAATGCTATGGAATTTTTTTCTCTTGCTAGTCACCTAATCTGAAGACTATATTTTGCTTATTTTTTAATAACATCTTTATTGGAGTATAATTGCTTTACATTGGTGTGTTAGTTGCTGCTGCATAGCAAAGTGAATCAGTTATACATATACACATGTTCCCATATCTCCTCCCTCTTGCGTCTCCCTCCCTCCCACCCTCCCTATCCCACCCCTCTAGGTGGACACAAAGCACCGAGCTGATCTCCCTGTGCTATGCGGCTGCTTCCCACTAGCTATCTGTTTTACACTTGGTGGTATATATATGTCCATGCCTTTCTCTCACTTATCACAGCTTACCCTTCCCCCTCCCCGTGTCCTGCCATCCTCTTATGGGACAATAAAAGGAGGTCATTCTTTTGTATTATACCGGGTATAATGCTAGACAATCTTTTTTTTTAAACTTTCCCAAATCACCTATTTTCTGTCCCTTTAACCATTTTTATTTTTCTTCTCCCTTTGTCATCATTTGGAGGACAAGATAGAAAACCTAAACTTTAAAAAGGCCTGACAATTGTAAAATATATTGAAAGTATCTATTCCCAGCCCCTACCCAACAGAATTTTATTAAAATGGCCCTACATTATTTTTTCTAGTTTTTTAGCTTTTTTTCTAGTTTTATTGAGATATAATTGACATACAGCACTGATAAGTTTAAGGTGTACAGCATCGTGATTTGACTTATATGTATTGTGACATGATTACCACAATAATTTAATTAACATCCATCATCTCATACACATATGAGGAAAAGAAAGAAAGGAAAAAAAAGTTTTTTCTTGTGATGAAACGTCTTGGGATCAGCTCCCTTAACAACTTTCAAATATACTGTACAGGAGACTATAGTCATTATTATGGTGTACATTACATCCCTAGTACTTATGTATCTTATAGCTAGGTTTTTACCTTTTGGCCACCTTCCTCTCCCCCCCACCACCTCTAATAACTACAAATCTGATCACTTTTTCTATGAGTTTGGTTTTTCTTTTTAGGCAGGGAAATGATGTGATCTGACTTTGATTCCTTTTTATATTTTTATGATTCTGCCATGTGCTGAAGATATAATGCACTGTCAGAAGGCAGGGCTGGAAGCAGACAGGCCAGCAGTCCTCACTGGGGACACTCGGGTTACTTCAACAAGTGAGGTAGCAGTAAAAATGCAAAGAAGTGGGTGGATACAGGCTATATATTGGAAGGAGAGATGAGAACGTTAACAGTTTAGGAAGGAGGACTGAGCAACAGAGCAGAATCAGGGATGATCTCAAGGTTTTGTACTTGACCAATTAAGTCAATATTAACTGAGAAATAAGAATACTAAAAAGAAAACAGGTCTGCCAATTTCGAACATGATAAGCTTGAGAAAGTTGCCTAAGAAGTGTCTTCATGGATATGCCTTAAAGATGGTTGAAGGGCTTCCCTGGTGGCACAGTGGTTGAGAGTCCGCCTGCCGATGCAGGGGACACGAGTTCGTGCCCCGGTCCGGGAAGATCCCACATGCCGCAGAGCGGCTGGGCCCATGAGCCATGGCCGCTGAGCCTGCGCGTCTGGAGCCTGTGCTCCGCAACGGGAGAGGCCCGCATACCAAAAAAAAAAAAAAAAAAAAAAGATGGTTGAAGATAAAAGTCTGGAACTCAGAAAAGCACTCAGGACTCGAGATAGAACTGTGAGCGTTGTCAGAAAAGTTAGGAAACTTTGGAGACACAGAATAGAATTCCTAAAACCAGAAAGAAAATGAGGAAGTGCATTTAAAACGTTTAGTTTGCACGAGGCTCTTTCTAGCAGCGGCAACCACTAGGCAATGGGGCTGTCTGTCGTCAAAGAGGAAAAAAAATCCTTCTTCCACCTTAAGTCTGTCCCCTCAAGCAAGAGCCGAAACAGGAGTCTATTCTGTGTGGGGAGATTCTGACAGCACAGAATCCCAACAGTGCCTGTGCTTTCAGAAAGGCTTCATGTGTTTAACATTTATTGTGAATGGAGCCCTAAAATTTTACCACCTTCCATAAACCTTTATTGTTTATCTGGGTTTCCGACTCCAAGCAGAAAGTACCCGTGCTCTATCACACATTCCTTGAAGTATGTCAGTGTCAAAGACACAGAACATATTAAGCACGTGGTCCCAAGAGAAAGGAGGCTTCGACAGAAAGAGACATGAGTCTGCTTCCCTGCAGCTGTCTTTACCACTTGGCTAGTGGACTGTTCACCATCCTTAACTGCATTTTTCTATTTTGCAGCCCACATAGTTAATACAAATTCTATCCGCATAATTCACATCTCCTTTTATCATACAACTCAGATCTTATTACTAGCTCATCGTACTTCAGTAGGGATTTAGATTGTTTTATAACCATTTTCTCAAATGCTGGGCACTTTATAAATGTATGACTTTTATGGCAAATCAATACATTTTATCCACCCATTATTCAGCAGGGGACATATCTTACTGCATTCACTATGCTATTAACATTAACTTTTCAATCCAAGGGAAATTTTAAAAATAAAAAAAAATTCCTAGTATAAGACAGGAATGAGGAAATAGAGAAAGAAGAGTTGGGATTCAGGAATAAAGTAGAAAGAGTTATGAGTACAACAAGATTTTGCTTTTCTTCCATAATGCAATCAAAGTACATGAACCAGCAGAGATCCTTATTTCTCTCAAAAATTATTAGAATGGTTGGTTTAGGACAGTGGTTTTCAACAGAGGATGATTTTTTCCTCCCTCCCAGGGGACACTTAGCCATGTCCGGAGACACTTTTGGTTGTCACACTGAGGAGGAAGTATTACTGAGTGTGTAGAGGTCAGGGATGCTGCTAAAACCCCTTACCATACACAGGACACACCACCTTACAGCAGAGAAGATCCAACCCCAATGTCAATAGTGCCAAGGTTGAGAGACCAGATTCAAAACATGGAGCTTCATAATTTACCCCTGTTCATGCTAAGCCAGACCCTCAAACAGAGGTTTTAAAATTTTTGTGTATTTATATTCTTTTCAAATTTCAAATCAATCATTAAAGATGCCTTTTGATATACTTGCAAAATGGCTAATAATATTATCTAACTCTTTGGAGAATATGAACAACCTGGTAATGCTGACTTATCAAAATGCCAGTGAGTGGTTAAAGTTGAGTTGCTTAAACATAGCTCATAAACCTATCAGGGAATCAACTTTAACCATTCAAAATGTCTTAAGAGTCACACACTGGAGTGAAATTGTTGATGAGCAATGTACTTAATCTTGGTTTCTTCATAAACAAATGATTGGCTAATTGACCAGCAAAGGGCTTTGTTAGATTAGCAAATAGAATTGAAATTATTAATTTAGTTACTGTTTTAAAATTGCAGATCCCTCCCCCAGCTTTATTTAATTTGGCCAAACACCTAACATATCATTTTAGGACAATTACCCACTACTTAAGTTTCAAATTTATATATCGTGTGTTTTATTTGTTTTACTAACGCTTAGTTCTTCTGCCAATTTTAGGAAGTGAATAGTTTTCCTAGAGCAGATATTAGAAGATTAAACTCTTCAAACTTTTTAAAATAATAGGGAGAATTTAAGTGACTGGAGGTACTGTACAAATCAGTGTTACCCAATATATTGGCTAAGAAATCCTGAGGTCTTCAGACTGTTTGAAAGGGGTCTTCAATATATGTACACCATAGCAGCTATTTCAATACTTGGAACAAAGTGATAATCACTAGCACTTTTTGACCAACGGTTACATCCTAAGAACTTTAAATGCATCACATCACTTTGTAACGTCTCCAGTAGGCTGACAGTATACTCTCCCCACCTTGAAGGCAAGAAACACGGGACTTGTTGAGACAGGTTGTAACTTCCTCCAGGTAACACATTTGCTGAGAGGAAGAGCTGCATTTGTCTGTCTCAGTCCTGATTTCTCCACCAATCTGCTATACATAAACATATTTGCGATTACTAAATATGCAAATTTGAAAAGCATTACTGAACATACAGTATTCTACTGTGTTCAATTCTCAAGGTATTGAAAACTAAGACTCCACACAAAGTTTTAATTTTATAAAGACTGAGAGCCGTGCTGATAAATTTCTCCCCTCACTTATTTATGCTTCTCCATTATTCACACAGCATGTGGTGTTAGAAATGCTTATGAGACCCTCAGCTCACACAAGCACATGCAGCCACTTAATCATCGATCATGAAGACAACACATGACATCCTACCTTTGTCTCCAGCTTTAAGTTTCTACTTCAATATTCAATATACAGACATACTACTGTACCTATTAAAAAATAAGCAGTTGTTTTTGGCAGGGCTGTGTAATTTAATTGAACCAGGATATGTGTCTCCCTCGCAGACTAGTTAGGTCCTCAACCAGTCTTCTGTGCGATGAGAATATTAGGACTCCAAATAGAAAAAAATATTCATCAGCATGGCCAGCTGTGAAGTCTGGGGAAGCAGTGGAATGTACTGCAGTTCTTCGGAGCTGGAGCCCCTGGCAATAGAAGGGAATGTAATGGACTTATTTTCCAGTGTTGGTATCCCCCATAATGTTTGTGTCCTGTGGTAACTCAGCATATATTTTAAAAGAATCAGTGGAACTCACTTCGTTTCCTGCCTGTTTCATCTTCAGACTGCTTTAACTTTCGATTATTTTCACACGGAGCTGAAACCTAGCTCTTGGAACTGTCTGTTCTTTTATAAGCCCGACAGAAGCTACCTGATTAGACCAGGACTAATTTATTAATTTCTGCCCCAGCCTGTGAGCTGGCAACAAGTGACACAGACAAGTGTTCCTTTCCAAGCCCTGCTCAATTGCATAGGCCTGAGCAAAGGAAGTTGTCTTTGATTTAAACCACTAAGTTTTGGGGTGGTTTGTTATACAGCAATAGCTAGCTAAAACATTTAAACTAACATAAGTTTTTAACATTCATTCATTCATCCATTCGGCAATTATTTATTAAGCACCTACTAAGTGTCAGGGCTGTTCTAGTTGCTGGGTATTTAGCTTTAAGGAAAAAAAATCTTTCTAATGGAAGATTATATTGCAGTGGAGAGAGACAAAATTAATGTACAGAGAGAGAGAGAGAAAGATGATAAAACATAAACATGAACATCAAATGATGGAAAGGAAAATAAAAAGAATAGTGGGCAGAGACTGACAGGGGTGAGGTCTCAAGGAGCAAGTCAAGTTGGTATCTGGACCCAGAGTGTCCCAGGCAAAAGGGAAGCAAGTGCAAAGGCAGGCATGTGTCTGGTTTATCCCAGGGAAAACAAGGAGGCTGAGATGGCTGCAGTGCAGTGGGCGGAAGGGAGAATCCTAAGAGGCTGGGTCAGAATGGTATGCTGGAGGCCAGGTTACAAAGGGCTTTGAGGAATCCACAACACCTTGTGTGTGAGATGGGAAGCCATGAGGGGTTTGATGAAGTAGTGACTGGGTCTGGCTGACATTTAGAGGGATGACTGATGAGGACCTTTATTAACTGTTTGGCAGGCATTGCCCCTACTGCTTCACACTTATTAACACATTCAGTCTTCACCACCGTGTCAGATCATACTATTGTTTTACTTCATTGTAAATTTTTATGTGATCACGTAGTACACCTAGCAAACGATACTTCGATTTAGTTTTCAATAAATGTATTGAGGTTTAAACAATCAGTTAAGGGGGGGCTTCCCTGGTGGCGCAGTGGTTGAGAGTCCGCCTGCCGATGCAGGGAACGCGGGTTCATGTCCCGGTCTGGGAGGATCCCATATGCCGCGGAGCGGCTGGGCCCGTGAGCAATGGCCGCTGAGCCTGCGCGTCCGGAGCCTGTGCTCTGCAACGGGAGAGGCCGCAACAGTGAGAGGCCCGCGTACCGCAAAAAAAAAAAAAAAAATCAGTTAAGGGACTTCCCTGGTGGTGCAGTGGTTAAGAATTCGCCTGCCAATGCAGGGGACACGGGTTCGATCCCTGGTCTGGGAAGATCCCACATGCCATGGAGCAACTAAGCCCGTGTGCCACAACTACTGAGCCTGCAGGCCACAACTACTGAGCCCACATGCCACAACTACCGAAACCTGTGTGCCTAGAGCCCATGCTCCACAACAAGAGAAACCACTGCGATGAGAAGCCAGTGCACCACAATTAAGAGTAGCCCCCGCTCGCCGGAACTAGAGAAAGCCCGTGCAGCAACGAAGACCCAATGTAGCCAGAAATAGATAAATAAATTTATTTTAAAAATCAATTAAGATATCAATTAAATGATAGTACATGGTTATATAAGAGGTCATGAAAGTGATAGGCAAAAAAGATTGAAGTTTGAGAACCACAGGTCTAGAGTAGCACTTCCCAAAATTTAATACGCATTCAGTTCACCTAAAGAGCTTGTTAAAATACAGATTCTGATCCAGTAGGTCTGGGGTGGGCCAAGATGCTGTATTTTTTTTTTTTTTCCGGTATGCGGGCTTCTCACTGTTGTGGCCTTTCCCGTTATGGAGCACAGGCTCCAGACACGCAGGCTCAGCGGCCATGGCTCACGGGCCCAGCCACTCCGTGGCACGTGGGATCCTCCCAGACCGGGGCACGAACCCGCGTCCCCTGCATCAGCAGGCGGACTCGCAACCACTGCGCCACCAGGGAAGCCCGAGATGCTGTATTTTTAACTAACACCCAGATGCTGCTGCTGGTCTGTGGACTCAGCTTTGGAACATATATCCCTTGGATGCAAGATCTAGGAGCCTGTCAGCTACTTACCCAAATCCATTCAACAGCTGAAGAAAATTAGGGGAGAGTCAAGCTGAATCCTGGTTACTTGGACTCTGGTGCAACATTCATTGCATCCAATGCTAACTCATTTGATAATGTTGATGCAGAATATTCATCAATGATATATCTGAAGAAACTTCCAGGACGCCTGTATTTTCCCACAGGTGCTGAATGAGGAAAAATTTAAAACCACTTTTAAAAACACAAATCCTCCAAACAATATACTTTACATCAGCTCCTAACAATTATTTCCCTTCTATTGAAGGAGAGAGATTTCCTCCCATCAGGACCTGCAACATATAATTTGATCTAATGCAACGACAGCTGACTCGCCTCCCTTTAAAGGGACTCGTTAGGATGGCCATTTCTTAATTACATTTTTTAAAATATGGACCATTTTTTAAAGTCTTTATTGAATTTGTTACAATATTGCTTCCGTTTTATGTTTTGGTTTTTTGGCCACAAGGCACGTGGGCTCTTAGCTCCCCAACCAGGGACTGAACCTGCACCCCCTGTACTGGAAGGCTAAGTCTTTAACCACTGGACTGCCAGGGAAGTCCCTCTTAATTACTTTTTAATCGAATCTTTTAATTCCTCACTCACCTTATTGGATCAAATGTCTTCAGATGGCCATAAAAACTCTTATTTCTCTGTTAGACAATCAGACCCATTCACCTCTGAACGCTGAACGTGTCAGCTAAAACAAGCGACAGTCTGACATGACACTGCTCGCTACAGTAAAAGCCAAGCAGCCATTCATGTTCCACAGCTGCCATGTCCCCTCTATAAAATATTCATCACGCTGTGTCATTCTTTATTCAGCTGCCAAAAATGAAACAGCTGAGGAACCTTCAAGTCATCAGGATGTAACCGTTGCCCATACAGACATGTCAACGCATCTACGATTAATTTGAGTGTAGTGGGGAGAAAGGCCCTTGCACTGCTGTCAATACTTTTAAAAATGATTAGGAAAAAGTTGCCTGGCAATACCTTCAGGCCACCTCGGCTTTCATTCACCCACAGTTGTGAGAATGAGATCACATATGTTAGGAAGAAACTTTTTTTTTTAATTAAAATTTAATTTAAATAAAAACCCTTGCTGGCTGCACAGCAGGCAGAGATCACAGCCCTGCCCTTGGACACCTCATGGCCCAGCAGCAGGAATTTTACAGGCAGAACAGAAACTGAAGCTTTATCTGGCCAGAAACTTTTGATTAATCACATCTACTCACTTTGGCCTGGCCTTAACTCCCACGGATAGTCAACGATTCCCAGAGAAGGGTTTGGGATTTATTCCAACCCAGCAAAGAATCATGAAAATCACCCTAACAGTGAGGGAAGAGGAGAATCATAATTTTCATCATGTCATTGTTACTTTTCCGTGTTTTGTAGGTTAATTTATTGCCTTGATGAAAGAAAATTCTCCCTAATTCCTCCTTTAAGGTTCTCAGAGTGTAAATATGTTTCTCCCTTGCCCCCAAGTGGAAACATGAATGAAGGGAATTATGAATTAAAACTGTATCAGTTATCAGTTGTAGAAAAATGCTACACACACACACACACACACAACTGAATTCATTGCCTTAGAACAAAAATAATTTATTCTCGTGGGTAAGACTTAAGTCCACTGGGGCATGGTTACTCTAGGCTGGGCTTGGCTGGGCAGCAGGGGGCAGGCTGCCACCCAGAGTGGACCAGGCTGGGTGACTGACTCTTTTCCACATGTGTCTCATCCTTCTTGGATGAGTGATCTCGCCGGACACATGCCTCTTGTGGCAGTATCAGAGGCCCACGAGGAAAAGCAGAAACGTGCAAAGATCAGAACTGCCATGTTGACACTTCCCAAGGGCTATTGGCCAAAGCAAGTAGAGCTCAGAGTTAAAATATAAGGATTAAACAACAGCAAGGGGGCAAGTGCATGGAGCAGAGAAGAACAGGGACCATTCCTTCAGTCGAGCACCTTAGCTACCACTTCCTGCCCTTGTGTGTCCACTACAGAAAGTGAATGTGGGAACTCCACGCTCCATGAATTCTAGGCCAAGGCAAGTTAAGTTGCTCCATCCTCCTTCTATAGGCAGTCTCCCCTCTGCTGTTTAGGGCACTCTTTTTCCGGTCTATCATCATGAAGACTGAAGTTGCTCTCAAATGAAAATAATGATTGACTCCCAACAGAATATAGAAAATATTAAACTATGTGCAGAGGAATAAATGCATTCCTTCTTCTCTCGTTAAGAACTTTTCCTGGGAAGCAGATATTGTGTGTTCACTGACGTCCAGGCTTCTCTCTCAGTACTTCTGAGCGACACAAATAGTATCTCGTCATCAGCGCCTGCGGAGGAATCTTCTAAATGGTGAACTAGTCAGCTAAGATGTATGGAACAGTCCATGTGCAACTCATTTTCCATCAATACTAATAAATTCTCCCAATTGCCCCCAGTCTTGGTATATGTGTAGCTTTTGCAGTAGAATTTAAATTAATAGGTGTGACCTTCCAGTGACTTGTCCTGTGTTCTCATAAATTTCTTCTGTTTGCTAACGATGCTCCAGTGAGAGACATTCTGGAAGTTTCTAACATGAAAACCCACAAATTTGGCATGATTTTATATTTCTAGGAGTCTATTAAAAATAAAATAAGACAGAGACTGTAACTTTCCAAGGTGACTTTGTGTTTTGGTGGTGTTTAGAAATTATTGCTAAAATATATTTTGGAGTTAAATCTTTCCCTTTCTTCCAGAAGTAAATTATTTGGTGGTTATTAAACATCAAATAAGGCCCTGACAAATTGTTGATGAATGCTTCCTGCGGACCCAGATGTGTGAATGTCATTGCTGGTGGGGAAATGAGAATGTTTTCTGATGCCTTGTGGAGCCCAAGCTGCAAAACTAATATTTCTGTGTTCATTTCTTTCTGTTTTCTTCTGCTATGTATGATATTGGAGGCACAGCAGCAGGAATTTGACAGGAAGGGAATATTTAAAACACACACTAAATGGCTTGCTCATCTCTAGTATGTCAGTTCATTTGTGGGAATCTGTCAGCCATTGGCATCAACCGTCCTCTTTGAGTTCTCAGTTTTGTTCGCACTTCCTAAAATAAAGCGAATGTACTCATTACACAGCATATTAAATTCTGCAAATCACACCTGGCTGAACTCTAATATCTAGGGGAGCTTCCCTCCCTGGAATACACGCTGCCTGCCTTCAGGGACCCTGTCCATTTTCTTTCTTCTTACAGCCAGTATTTTGCACATTGTAGGTACTCAAAACATATCCGTTGACTAAATAAATGAATGGTGGCTACATATCACCACTTCTGTTCTGAAACTATTTCAGCCTGTTGAGAAAGCTTCTTGGCCATGTGAAGAATCACTGACTATGGAGAAAATGTTTTCATTCCTTAGTTGGCATTCAAGGCTTTCCACATTCTAGTTGTACCAATCCTGTAGTCGCCATATACTACTTAGCAGGGAATCAGTGCAGGGTAGCAATTAAAGGTGAGTGTCGGTGTCCTTCTAAGTCCTGGTTCAAACCACAGCTCCATTTCCATTGGCTCTTCTGGTTTGAGAAAGTTATTCAGCCTCTCCCATCCTCAGTTTCTTCATCTATTAGAGAAAATAATAGCAAAAACTTTATCTGGTCCTTGTGAGGATTAAAGGTATTAGTATATGCACAGCCAGTATGTTGAACAGATATAAATGTGGTTGTAATCAAAATTCAATTTTATTTGCTCCTGTTGTCCTTTCCAATTTCCTTTTTTTTTTTTTTTTTTTTGGTATAATATGGTTTTATACCAACACTGGCAAAAATTTAGGGGCCAAAGTGGAATCAACCTACTAGACCAGGCCAGGTTCAGGTTTGGGAAATAATCATTACTGAAAATTTTGTTTAGAAAGCTAACAGAAACTAGTCGTTAAGAACATGGGCTCCAAAGACAGATCAAGTTGGCTCGAATCATAATTCTGCCACGGATAGGTGGGACATTTTACTTAAGGTCACCATGCCTCAGTTTTCTCATCTGTAAAATGAGGTTAATGATAGTGTGCTTTTTATGAAGATAGAATGAGTTAATATGCAGAGAACTTACAACTGTATGTGGGACACAGTAGACACTTTATCATGTTAGCCATTAATTTCCCCCAGCAGAAAAGCATTTCTTTCCCATATGTGTTGTGTTCTTTTATCCTCTCATACCCACACATTGTAAACCAGAAATAATAATAATGATAATAATAGTAAATGAATAATAACAACACATGTAAACTGCACTTAACATGTCATTCACTATGCTAAGTGCTTTTCATACCGTTTCTCTTTTAACTTTCAGAACAAGTCTATGAGGTAGAAATAATTAGCCCAGAGTCTAATTTTTTACAGCAGACGAAACTATGATTCATTTACAGAAGAGGTAGGAATCTGTACATGGTACCAAAATGCAAGTAATGGATCTGGGATTTGAAGACTGGTTTCTCTGATTCCAAAGCCTCTCTTTTAATCGCTATGCTCCATTGCCTAAATCTTCAATTACAGATAACTTTTTAGAGTAAATTACAGTATAGGCACACAAGGGAACACTGTACAGTTATAAAAAGTAGTGTTATAGAAGTATGATTAGTTAAATGAAAAGAGGGACAAGGTGTAATCTTGGAAAAAGAAAGATTGCAAAATAGAATGCATATTCTGATAACGTTTTTCTTAAAAAATGCAAATATATGTGTACTCAGAAAAAAATGGAAGCTGTTTATAAAAAGGTGAATAATGATCCTCTCTCAGTGAGGGGTTGGATATTATCTTTTAAACAGCTATTTTAAAAATAAACATTTATTCCATAGGAAACCCATTTTTCTTTAAATCATTTATTTTTGTATATGGCTGTGATGAAAATGCGTGTAGCCAAATAGAAGCATGCTTCAAAGAAACAGTTCCAAAATGGGAAAATGTTCATGATACAGTGGATATGCTATGAACGTGCTCTTCACTATGATCCCAGTTTTGTTAATTTTTCAAAATCAATATTATTTTATATCTTACTAAGAGCAGAATATTATGTGTTGGAAATCTCTGGATATGGAATTCTGAGTTATTTTTTTCTCACACTTTTTTTATACCTTTCTAATTTTCTGGAAATAATCGTAGAACAAAAGAGCGAGCTAATATTGTGTGTGTGCCTGTGTATGTGTGTATACTTATTTTGTGCTAGACAATGTCCTAAATGCTTTCCATGCTTATGTCATTTAAGCCTACCGTGGAGTAGATACTACAAATACATTTTATACTTGTGATAATTAAGGCTGAGACTAAGTAAATTGTTCAAGATCATGTAGCTAATATGTGACAGAGCCAGAATTTTAACTCAATCTATAAAAACCAAAAGCCTAGTCCACAAAATGTTTGATTATTTCCTTTCCCCCAATGCACTGTTATCCTGGTTTAAAAAAAATAACAAAAGTGGGTCCCTTTGGAGAAGACTGGGAGAAAGATTAACAGTATATAATATTTGACTGAGATAAGGGATGCCCAGATGGCTAGTGAAACATTGTTCCGGTGCCTACTAGGGTGTTTCTGGAAGAGATTATTAGCATTTGAATCAACAGACTGAATAAACAGCATCACCCTCACTGTCGCAGGTGGACATCACTCAATCCATTGAAATCCCAAATAGAATTAAAAAGGTGGAGGAAGGGCAATTTCACTCTTTCTCCTTGAACTGAGACATCCTTCTTCTCCTGCCCTCAGGCATTGGCACTCCTGGTTGATAGGTTTTCAGGCCCAGACTAGGATTTATAGCATCTGCACTGATTCTCAGGCCTTTGGATTTGGACTGAATTATACCATCGGCTTTCCTGGTTCTCTAGCTTACAGACAGCAGACGGTGGGACTTCTCAGCTTCCGTAACTAAATGAACCAATTCCTATCATAAACCTCCTCTTAAATATATCCATATATATCCTATTGGTTTTGTTCCTCTGGTGAGCCCTGCCTAATACATGGAGGCTAGTAAGTCTAAGATCAAGGGAGCAGCAGATGAGGTATCTGGTGACGGCCCATTTCCTGGCTTGAAGATGGCCACCTCTTCATTATATCCTCACCTGGCACAGAGCAGAGAGCAGAAGCTCGGGAGTCTGTTCTTATAAGGGCAGTGCCCCCGTTCTTCAGGGTTCTGCCCTCATGACCTAATTACTTCCCAACGGCCTCACCACCAAATGCCATCAGATTGGGGGTTAGGATTTCAACATATGAATTCTGAGAGGACACAAACATCGATTTCATAGCAGGGGGTAAGTGGGGGGAACTAAGCTGATGTGAGAGGTTGTACATCTGTGTCTGTGCAATTAGTACAGCCCCAAATGCACTTCAGATGGCAAATCTGCTTTGGGGAATAAGTGGACAGGGGCTGAAATATATAAATCTACTTTGAAACATACTAGTTAACAACTACACATACATATCTACTATGGGTAGCCCCATTTTATTAGGACTTGCATTCCTTTTTTTTTTTTTTTTTGGCCGTGCCATGCGGCATGTGGGATCTTAGTTCCCCGACCAGGGGTCGAACCTGCACCCCCCGCAATGGAAGCTCAGAGTCTTAACCACTGGACCGCCAGGGATGTCCCTTGCATTCTTTAATCTATATATACTTTTGAGTGGGTGTTAAAGTTTCAGATGAACTCTGAGAAGCATTGTCCACAGCGTTTCTCCAGTTAGTAAGCTGAATAGTTGTCTATCAAGGAAACGTACCCTATTCTCCTTTCAAAAGAGAAGAATTTAACGAGTGGCAGTTTTTTTTTTTTTTTTTTGGTATGTGAGAAATACTTAAGTTGATCTGCCATACCTTAATTTCAATCCAGATTGTGTGTTATTTTTATATTGTTTCAAAACCACACAGGTGCCATTTCTCAAAATGAGTTGTAACATAATTAATTACTCATCAGTGACTAAGAAAACTTTTCGTCTTCCTCTACATAAAGGTTGACATTCATTTTAATAGAGCACAATTTTGAGACTTGGTTTTTAAGTTTCCTAATTGCATGTGCAAATAAATGGTACACTTCGGGTAAATCAAATAATGAAAACAGGAAATGTTGGTTTACCTCAGAGTAAGATAAACATCATTATGGTTCTCTTATTTCCCTTGAAAGTCTAGGGCCAAATTATAGCACTTTAAGTGGCCAGCAATACTTCAGCACCTCAATTAAAGAAAATGCTTGGATTGAGAAACACAATGAATATCTTACAGTCCTAGTTGGCTTAGATTGGAGATAAGAATCCTTCCATCCATGCAGTTCTTTGCAGAGTTCTTTCATGTAATAATGTGGTCCTTCCATTACCTTCAGCATCAGAGAAATGGATTTTTATGTCCATGTTTTATAGAAATCAAAACAGACATTGTGAGTGATTAAGGTACTAGCTGAAGGTCACATAGCTAATAAGTGATGGAGCACAGAGTCAAACATAGGTACGCAGATTGGAAGTCCACAGCTCATTTTGTGTCCCCAACACCCCTCCCACTTTAGATGGGGTAGATGCAGTAATAAACCAGACACATCCAATTATAAAAGACAGAAAAACCCAGCCCAACCTGGCTAAAGCCAAAAAGGGGAATCAACTACCTAAGTAATTTTAGAGGCCGCAGATAAGACTGCTTTAAGACTGGACTTGGTTAGAGGCAGAAATCCTATCATCACAAATACATTTCTCTCCATCTCTCCTCACTTTGTTGGCATTAGTTTCAGGTTCAAAGTGGAGGCGCCTAGCCAGTCCAGAGCAAAACAGATAACACACTTCCCAAAGTATTAGCATAAGGCCCAGGATTCTCTGAGATTGGATGACTTGGATCATGTGCCCACCCCTGGACTCATCACATTGGTCAGAGAGGTGAAATCACACTGATTAGCCAGACCTAGGGGTCCATCCAAACCGTGGGGATTGAAAGTGGAAGAGTGGTCCCCCCGAAGTTTCAGGGTGCTGTTACAAAGAGGATGATGAATAGTAGACCCTCAAAACAGCAGATACCCACCATTACAAAGTTAAAAGAGACTGAGACGGTCTTACCTGACCCCTGCTGACATCCCCAGAAAGTCTTTTTTTTTCCTTTCTTTCTTTTAATTAAAGCACATTAAACAGCAATTACATTGTGATATGAAAATTTGTAATTGATTGATCAGTTAATTAATCTGCTACTATTCCTGGTTAAATGCCTTTCAGTTATACTGTTTTTACTGTATCCTTCTCCCTGGCAGGCTTCTGGAATAGGAAGCAGGCTGATTCAGGTTCAAATCACAGCTCTGCCAATTTCCTAGACTTGGACAAATTTATCGGCTTCTCTGGGTCACAGTCCCTTCTCTTCATTTGTAAAGTGGAGATAGAAAGAATACTCATCCCATGGGGCTGCTGGGAGAATTAGAGATAATGCATAGAAACTGGCATGTATTAGTGCACAGCAATGCTTGACGTGGTTATTGCTGATGTGTAGTTATTGTCATCAGTACCCATAGCTGCCACCTCACACTGGTCAGAGTGGCCATCATCAAAAAATCCACAAACGATAAATGCTGGAGAGGGTGTGGAGAAAAGGGAACCCTCCTGCACTGTTGGGGGGAGTGTAAATTGTTACAGCCACTGTGGAGAACAGTATGGAGGTTCCTTAAAAAACTAAAAATAGAGCTACCATATGACCCAGCAATCCCACTCCTGGGCATATATCCAGACAAAACCATAATTTGAAAGGAGGCATGCACCCCGATGTTCATTGCAGCACTATTCACAATAACCAGGACATGGAAGCAACCTACATGTCCATCTCCAGAGGAGTGGGTAAAGAAGATGTGGTACATGTACACAATGGGATATTACTCAGCCATAAAAAGGAATGAAATAATGCCATTTGCAGCAACATGGATGGACCTAGAAATTCATACAGAGTGAAGTAAGTCAGAAAGAGAAAGACAAATATCATATAATATCTCATATGTGGAATCTAAAACAATGGTACAGATAAACTTATTTGCAAAGCAGAAATCGAGTCACAGATGTAGAAAACAAACTTATGGTTACCAAGGGGGGGGAAGGAGAGAGTGTAGGATGTATTGGGAATTAGGACTGACATATATACACCACTATGTATAAAACAGATAACTAATGAGAACCTACTGTATAGCACAGGGAACCCTACTCAATGCTCTGTGGTGACCTAAATGGGAAGGAAATCTAAAAAAGAGTGGATATATGTATATGTATAACTGATACACTTTGCTGTACAGCAGAAACTAACACAACATTGTAAAGCAACTATATTCCAATAAAAATTAATTAAATTAAAAAAAATAAAGGTCAGTGGAGGAATAAAAAAATACCCATAGCTGACGGGCACAGTTCCTAAGACTTAATAAGCGATCAATGAGTGCTCTTTCCCCTCTACCCAGGCCTCTCCTTACCTAGCATCCCACCAAGACCCAAGAAAGAATAGGTTCAAACACTCTCTTTTACACTGCATTCAGGTCAATAATCACAAAAAGAAGCCTTCACAGGTTGGTGTGTGTGAAGTCCACACCCCTGGCTATTTGACCACAGTTCTAATTGCTCACTATAATGCTTTTAGAAAATAATTACTTTCTTGTAAACAAACTTGGCACTTGGCAAAAAGAGAAATCAATCTTGTATTCTGAATGCCTGAGCTCGCCCCAATGTACAGGACAATGCTCAGAATGGAAACAAACATAAACAACAGCAACAGAAAATGCAGAAGACTCCATACGGAGCACAGCAATTCTGCACCTCTGGGAAATTAGAGACACAGCCTCTTTTTAATCTAATCTCTCTTTGACTCTAAAGATCAGCTTCATCTGCTTTGTTCCTATGAAAAATTTCAGTTACAGTCAGAATTAAGTTTCTTGACACCGTGTAAATATGACCCTTGTCCCTGCTCTTACTTGCAACTGTAAATTTGGTCATAAATACTTGCGTACAAATGTTAAACAAATACTCTGGGGGGAAGAAGAGGCAAGGAAGGTTGACTCTAGCTGTCTAGGCAAGTTATATCGATGACCAGCTTGGGATCATGTCCTTGACCTTTGAGAATCCCCATTGCCTGCGCTACCAGGCACCTCCAATTAAGCCAGGTTTTGTGCAGCTGTGGTTGAATGTCAAGTGGATAAACAGACTGAAAGCAGGAATTGACACTGGATGCTCCCATATTAATGTGACAATATCAGATTTATTTTGGCATTGTTCTTAATACTCTAGATGTACATAGAACTTCATGAAACACTTCAATCGAATCTTGTCATTCACTCTTTGAAAAGCCCATTAAAGTTGTTTATTGTGTTCATTTCCTTGGAGATGGAAGTAGTAGTTCAGTGAGGTTGAATTAAGTAGTCCAACGTAAGTTTGCTTGTAAGGAAGGAAGCCAGGCAGAAGCAAGTATGGAGTCAGTTTAGTATTATAACAGAGTGAATTTGGGAGCTGGGCTCTACCTGTGTAGTCTGGAGAATGTTAGTTAACATTCTAAGCCTCAGTTTCCACCTTCATAAATGATTATACTGAGGCCTGTCAAGGATTAAATGAGCTAATACATACAGGGCATCGATAACAGTGCTCAGTTCCCAGGAATGGTCATTGTAAAACCACTGCAATAAATGAGGCTTTTAGTATTATTCTTTCCATCCTCATCCTAGAATTTTTTATGAAATGCATTTTCTTTTTCTGTAGTCAACAACATATGTGTATAGTCCCTAGCATGAGCATTTTCTATAGAGAAATGAAAATACTTCTTTTTATATCTCTAGCAAGAATATAGTCTCTTAAACTAGTTATTAGTTCATGATGATAGACAAGATGATAGAAAAAAATCTGTAGCACTCACATAACTATTACATTTGAAGACCAGGTTTTCCGAGATTATTTGTGTAGGTATTTGCTTAATGTGCATTGAAAATTGTTTCCTTCCAAGACAAGCATGTTTGAAATAGCTGAAGAAATAAGTGTAGAGTCTCCTAGATTATTGACTTGAAAAAAATGTGTAAATGTCGAATATCTTCCTGAAAGCTTTCTGACAGCATGACAAGTTAAATTTTTCACAAAACAGTTTGGCTCTAAAATGATGCAAAATGCCAGAAGTAATCAGGAGGGATGATTCATGACTTCTACACCTGCTCAGAGGTGGATAGAACCAACAGTGGGTGGCAATTACATCAAAGCAGCCATTTGGACTCTCCTCCTCCTTGGCCAATTAACTCTAAAAAAGATCCTTTGAGTTTGTGAGAAAAATGACTTAGGCCTAACTCGAAAATTTGCAGGTTGGCATACATAGGTATATATTGCAATGTTCTGATCATTAGGGAAAAGAGAGAGAGAAATACTGTAAATAAGTTGGCTTTAACAAAGCTGGCCATTTTCCAAGAGCCAACTCATTACTTTTAGGGGTTCTCAAAGCATGGCACATGGCTCACCTTTACAAAACTCACTCAAGATACTTAATAACGATTCCGATTCCAGGGTTTTGCCTCTGATGTACTAAATTGGAATCTTGGAGCATAGGGCCCTGAATCTTCATTTCCAAAAAGAACTCCAAGTGAGATGTGTGAACATTACATTATAGTCACTGGCTTTGAGGCACAAAATAGAGCAGACATTAACCGCAGAATGTGTTGAATAAACTTATGTGCACATATGTGGTTTTTTTTTCCTAATTATTCAGTTTTTTAAAAGTCAGTGTTTGGTTGGATTTCAGTACATAATTGCTCAGATTCTTTTCTACATATGTCTCTTCTCCTTGCAGGCACAGTCCCAGGTTTTGTCCTAACCTAGCTCTCAGTAAGAGAAAATTCTAAGGACCATAGCAGGATGTGCAATGTGGAGAGTTGAATCCCTTGTTGCAACCGTCTAATCTGTTGGAAACCAGGGGAGTCAAGGGTTTTTCCTCTCCTGCTGGTAGCAGTTTTCTACTCTTACTTCTCATATATTCACGGTCCTCAGCTCAGTCATTTAGAAAATGGGATTAGAAATAAAATTCCTGAGTCTGCTTGTAGTTACTTCAGCAAGTCACTAGGCAAGCATGGTAAAATCTTTTGACACTTCTCATTTTAGCAAGGTAAAGATTCTTGGGTATCCTGAAAACACAGGCACTCACGAGAGTGCACATACAGACACACACACAACTTTGAGATGTCCAATCATAAAATTTTTTAAAATGTACATTATATTGCTATAACATACTACATATAATTATGTGGTATATAGTATAATTATATCACTGTATAATATCATGTAATTACATGTTATACATTATGATTAATTATACATCCCATATATACCTGAAAAAAAGACAATTTTCCTCCATCTTATATTTTAAAGTCCCTTCATACTTCATCCAGCTATTCCACAGGAGGCCCCAAAATGTGAAACTGAAGTAATTTTTCTAATGACATTAAGGGGTAGGATGTTCTTCCTCATTCTTGCTTATGAGAAGCAATAATGTTTGCCCCATCCTAACACAGAACGTAGAATGCCCTTTGCTCTCCCTTAATTAAAAATGAAATTCAGTTTTTCCAAATCACAAAATTAACACAAGAAGAGAAATTAAATTAAATCTGTGCGGTGCGATTAAGTAAAACACTTTCTCTCACGTTATTTCTCTAGAGTTAATGAAAGGTTAACTGTTCAAAAAGGAACCCTCCTTCTGTCTATAAAGATGCTCCAGGGAATTATGGGGCCATTCTCCAAAGCCTGGGTTGGGGGAACCCTGGGAGGCTCAAGAGAGGCCACTGCTGCCTGAAGCTTTTCAGCCAAGCCCCCTGAAATCATCCTACCCTCATCTTATATTCCAAGTCATAACAGGTGCCTAGCATGGGATAGAGGGAACCGAGGTTTGTTGAATATATTTAATGCATCTATAATGTAACAGACATATGTGTTGTTTCATTTAATCCTAGTAACTGCCCTACCAGGCAGTTATGACTGTCTCCTTGATGATATGAAAATTGAAGGAGGCTAAGCTATTGTTACTTTCCCAAGGTCACAAAGCTGGTAAATGACTGGAAACAGTTCATCCCAGGTTGGCCTGAGCAGGACTTACCTGCCCATTCTATCATGGGGGCTCTAAATCTGAGACACTGCATGCTCTGGCCGTCACCTTCCTCAGTGTCCTCATGTTGGGCCACACTACCTTTTACTCCTCACTTTCTTTTTTTTTTTTTCTTTTTTTAATATCTTTATTGGAGTATAATTGCTTTACAATGGTGTGTTAGTTTCTGCTTTATAACAAAGTGAATCAGCTATACATATACATATGTTCCCATATCTCTTCCCTCCTGCATCCCCCTCCCTCCCACCCTCCCTATCCCACCCCTCCAGGCAGTCACAAAGCACCGAGCTGATCTCCCTGTGCTATGCGGCTGCTTCCCACTAGCTATCTACCTTACGGTTTGTTAGTATATATGTCCATGCCTCTCTCTCGCTTCGTCACAGCTCACCCCTCCCCCCTCCCCATATCCTCAAGTCCATTCTCTAGTACGTCTGTGTCTTTATTCCTGTCTTACCCCAGGTTCCTCACGACATTTTTTTTCTTAAATTCCATATATATATATGTGTTAACATACGGCATTTGTCTTTCTCTTTCTGACCCACTTCACTCTGTATGACAGACTCTAGGTCTATCCACCTCATTACAAATA
>NW_020173687.1:6769327-6853483 GCF_003031525.2 Neophocaena asiaeorientalis asiaeorientalis | reverse complement strand
CCACCTTTATCAAAGATAAGGTGACCATATGTGCGTGGGTTTATCTCTGGGCTTTCTATCCTGTTCCATTGATCTATCTTTCTGTTTTTGTGCCAGTACCATTACTCCTCACGTTCTTGTCCAAGAATTGGCAAACTAAGACCAAATTCAGCCTGCTGACTGTTGTTGCAAATAAAGTTTTATTGGCACACAGCCACCCCATTCATTTACAGTACGTATTGTCTATGCCTGCTTTTGCTCTGCAACTATGGAGGAGTTGAGCAGTTGAGACAGGGCTGCTGCACAGCCCATAAAGATTAGAACATTTATTATCTGGCTTTTTTAAAAATTTCTCCATTTTATTCTGATATGTACTAAATATGCAATATGCTTTACGTAACTCTAAATACGTCTTACTTTTTCTTCTAACAAACAAACACAGTATTTTTTTTGACATCTTTATTGGAGTATAATTGCTTTACATTGTTGCGTTAGTTGCTCCTGTATAACAGAGTGAATCAGCTGTACGCATACATATAAAAACAGTGGTTAGATGCCATGAAGTAGGTAGCAATGCCTTAACTGTAGGCGCGTTGTCAGGCCCCAGGGCCTCTTCCATCCTTGTCAAGGGCAGTGCTAACCTTCTCTCCTTTCATACAACAAACACTGTTATCTGGTTTTTTACAGAAGTAGTTTAGTTTGCTAGTCCCTGCTCTTGTCATATTGGCCTCCTCTCTGCCCCAAGGTCAGGCCAGTCCTTTTCCCTTGCTTTAATCCTCCCCAAATGCTACTCCTGTTGCCTGGAGTCACTTTTCCTGTATCTTCCTTTGGGGACTCTTGCTCATCTTTCAGGCCTTGCTTCAAATGCCATTTCCCTCAGGGAACTCCGCTGAGGACACCAGCTAAGCAGTCCTAACAACTTCATGCCTTGACCTCGTTGTTGTATGTGTTTATGTACTTTTTTGCGTCGCCAGCCCTAGAATGGAGCTCCCCATTGGTAAGGATGGTATCTATTCATTCCTCTCTCACACCCAAGGTCTAGCAGACTATCTGTCATGGAGCAGATGCTCATATAATAATTCAGCAGAAGATAAACTGCAGCCAGGAATCTTCTGACTTACTCCAGGAAAGCTCTTCCATGTTTAAAATGAGAAATACTCTTTTTAGAACCACCGTTACCTACAGATACAAAACTAGATAGAGTTAAAAATATATTTATTTATAGTTGTAGGAACAGATGTGATTAAGCTGTTGTTCAAAAGGATTAAGCTGAGCAGAAGCAAGAAGAAATACAATCCTGCAACCTGTGGAACAAAAACCACATTCACAGAAAGATAGGCAAGATGAAAAGGCAAAGGGCTATGTACCAGATGAAGGAAGAAGATAAAACCCCAGAAAAACAGCTAAATGAAATAGAGACAGGCAATCTTCCAGAAAAATAATTCAGAATAATGATAGTGAAGATGATCCAAGACCTTAGAAAAAGAATGGAGGCAAAGATCAAGAAGATGCGAGAAATGTTTAACAAAGACCTAGAAGAATTAAAGAACAAACAAACAGAGATGAACAATACAATAACAAATGAAAAATACACTGGAAGGAATCAACAGCAGAATAACTGAGGCAGAAGAACGGATAAGTGACCCGGAAGACAGAATGGTGGAATTCACTGCTGTAGAACAGAATAAAGAATGAAAAGAAATAAAGACAGCCTAAGAGACCTCTGGGACAACATTAAACGCAACAACGTTCACATTATAGGGGTCCAAGAAGGAGAAGAGAGAAAGGACCCGAGAAAATATTTGAAGAGATTATAGTCGAAAACTTCCCTAACATGGGAAAGGAAATAGTCGCCCAAGTCCAGGAAGCGCAGAGAGTCCCATACAGGATTAGCCCAAGGAGAAACACTCTGAGACACATAGTGATCAAACTGGCAAAAATTAAAGACAAAGAAAAATTATTGAAAGCAGCAACGGAAAAAGGACAGATAACATACAAGGGACCTCCCATAAGGTTAACAGCTGATTTCTCAGCAGAAACTCTACAAGCCAGAAGGGAGGGGCAAGATATACTTAAAGTGATGAAAGGTAAGAACCTACAAGCAAGATTACTCTACCTGGCAAGGATCTCATTCAGATTCTATGAAGAAATCAAAAGCTTTACAGACAAGCAAAAGCTAAGAGAATTCAGCCCCACCAAACCAGCTCTACAACAAATGCTAAAGGAACTTCTCTAAGTGGGAAACATAAGAGAAGAAAAGGACCTACAAAAACAAACTCATAACAATTAAGAAAATGGCAATAAGAACATAACATGTCAATAATTACCTTAGGGCTTCCCTGGTGGCACAGTGGTTGAGATTCCGCCTGCCAATGCACGGGACACGTGTTCGTGCCCCGGTCTGGGAAGATCCCACATGCTGTGGAGCGGCTGGTCCCGGGAGCCATGGCCACTGAGCCTGCACGTCGGGAGCCTGTGCTCCGCAACAGGAGAGGCCAAAACAGTGAGAGGCCTGTGTACCACAAATTGAAAAAATAATAATTACCTTAAATGTGAATGGATTAAATGCTCCAACCAAAAGACACAGGCTTGCTGAATGGATGCAAAAACAAGACCCATATATATGCTGTCTACAAGAGACCCACTTCAGACCTAGGGACACATACAGACTGAAAGTGAGGGGACAAAAAAGCTATTCCATGCAAATAGAAATCGAAAGAAAGCTGGGGCTTCCCTGGTGGCGCAGTGGTTGAGAGTCCACCTGCCGATGCAGGGGACACGGTAACGGACAAATTCTTAGAAAGGTATAACCTTCCAAGACTGAACCAGGAAGAAATAGATAATATGAACAGACCAATCACAAGTAATGAAATTGAAACTGTAATTCAAAATCTTCCAACAAACAAAAGTCCAGGACCAGATGGCTTCACAGTTGAATTCTATCAAACGTTTAGAGAAGAGCTAACACCTATCCTTCTCAAACTCTTCCAAAAAAATTGCAGAGGAAGGAACACTCCCAAACTCATTCTATGAGGCCACAATCACCCTGATACCAAAACCAGACAATGATACTACAAAAAAAGAAAATTACAGACCAATATCACTGATGAATATAGATGCAAAAATCCTCAACAAAATACTAGCAAACAGAATCCAACAACACATTTAAAGGATCATATACCATGATCAAGTGGGATTTATCCCAGGGATGCAAGGATTCTTCAGTATACGCAAATCAATCAATGTGATACAACATATTAACAAACTGAAGAAGAAAAACCATATGATCATCTCAATAGATGAAGAAAAGGCTTTTGACAAAATTCAACATCCATTTATAATAAAAAACTCTCCAGAAAGTGGGCATAGAGGGAACCTACTTCAACATAATGAGGCCATATACGACAAACCCATAGCAAACATCATTATCAATGGTGAAAAACTGAAAGCATTTCGTCTAAGATCAGGAAAAAGACAAAGATGTCCACTCTCACCACTATTATTCAACATAGTTTTGGAAGTCCTAGCTATGGCAATCAGGGAAGGAAAAGAAATAAAAGGAAACAAATTGGAAAAGAAGAAGTAAAACTGTCACTGTTTGCAGATGACATGATACTATACCTAGAGAATCCTAAAGATGCCACCAGAAAACTACTAGAGCTAATCAATGAATTTGGTAAAGTTGCAAGATACAAAATTAATGCACAGAAATCTCTTGCATTCCTATACACTAATGATGAAAAATCTGAGAGAGAAATTAAGGAAACACTCCCATTTACCATTGCAATGAAAAGAATAAAATACCTAGGAATAAACCTACCTAGGGAGATAAAAGACCTGTATGCAGAAATCTATAAGGCACTGATGAAAGAAATTAAAGATGATACCAACAGATGGAGAGATATACCATGTTCTTGGATTGGAAGAATCAATATTGTGAAAATGACTATACTACCCAAAGTAATCTACAGATTCAATGCAATCCCTATCAAATTACCAATGGCATTTTTTACAGAACTAGAACAAAAAATCTTAAAATTTGTATGGAGACACAAAAGACCTCGAATAGCCAAAGCAGTCTTGAGGGAAAAAATCGGAGCTGGAGGAATCAGGCCCCCTGACTTCAGACTATACTACAAAGCTACAGTAATCAAGACAATATGGTACTGTCACAAAAACAGAAGTATAGATCAATGGAACAGGATAGAAAGCCCAGAGATCAACCCACGCATATATGATCACCTCATCTTTGATAAAGGACGCAAGAGTATACAATGAAGAAAGGACAGCCTCTTCAATAAGTGGTGCTGGGAAAACTGGACAGCTATATGTAAAAAATGAAATTAGAATACTCCCTAACACTGTATACAAAAATAAACTCAAAATAGATTAAAGAGGGCTTCCCTGGTGGCGCAATGGTTGAGAGTCTGCTTGCCGATGCAGGGGACACAGGTTCGTGCCCCGGTCCGGGAAGTCCCACATGCCACAGAGCAGCTAGGCCCGTGAGCCATGGCCGCTGAGCCTGCGCGTCCGGAGCCTGTGCTCCACGACAGGAGAGGCCACAACAGTGAGAGGCCCGCGTACTGCAAAAACAAAACAAAACAAAACAAAATAAAAACCATGAAAAACCAAAGCTTAAGGCTGTATTTATTCTAATAAGTTGGTACTTCAGGATTCAGAGTGATTTTCTTTCGTGCTTTTTAGCAATAGCAAGCAACAAAAACAATCTTGTCATGGCACATCCTTCATCAAGAGAGCCAATGAAAAACCCTCTGTATTTATGTGTCCTTATGTTTGAGTAAGATGATTTTAAATATAGGCATCATTGACATAGGAATGTCAGCTGTCCAGCTGTCTTTCATACACAAGGAACCTCACAGTTTACAGATTCTATGCAGACTACTTATTTGTTTAAAAAGAAAGAAAGAAAAGAAAGTCAGATTGGTTCAATTGGCATCATCGAACTGGTATCTCGACATCAGAACACAAAGTCAAAGGCAAAGGTGCCAGGCCATCCCAGGCACTTCCATCTTCTCAGCTTGTATAGGATGGAGCATGTTTTCTTTCATAATTATTCACAGCTTAGGCATGTAGCTTAAGCGCCTACGACTTGCTTGGAAGCCAGGAGGAACCAGGCTGGGCTGGGAGGGCTGTAAGATCAAGCCGTTTATGATTGTTCTTGGGAATTAGCTGATAAATAATGTACATAGCATCCCACTGATTCAAGGAGCACCGGTTTGATCTTAGAAATTCTCTTACCAAATTCTTGTAAACAGATCTGAAATGATTTCTGAGAGACTGCATACTTTTCCATGCATTTTATTTAATACATAGGCACACGTAGGTAGTCTGATAAAGGCATGTGTTTGTGTTATTTATTTTTCTTTTCAATTGGACACAACTATTTTTACCTCAAAGTAGTTTTAACCACAGATAGATGAAAAGTGTGCTCTTGGGTTGCTCTTGTGATTTGATCTAAAATAAAAATAATGAATTGCCTTGTCCTATGTAAATATGATTTTTTAACACAGTGAAATATACTCAGATTGAAAAATACGGCATTATGATTCTAACCGTTACATTATACACCTGAAATCTCTGGTGATATTGATGGAAAGGAAAAGTACTAAAGAGAAAGGTTTGAGAAAACTGGGTATGAAATTCTGAAATGATGCATAATCTCATAGACAAGAGCTCGGTACACCAGGCTGTGAACAGGAAATAGTTACTTCCAATTAACATGTCAACAAGATGTCATTCATATATTCTCTGGGCTGCGACCGACAGGCCATTTACTGGGGTTACATCTGAATTGTTCAAATGAGGAATCAGAGTCGACTAAGGCATTTTAACGCATTTCATGTAAGCAATATTTTCCAGAAAGCACACTCACGCACCCTGCAGTGGATCTCCAAATGAAGGGCACACCCCGTAGAGCAGCACATGCCTCCACGCAACAGCACTTAGTCTCTGCCAAAGGAAGATGGCACAGATGAACAAACTGGATCTAAAACTTTACTAATGAGATACTTTACATTCTGGTTTTCAGACTAAATGTTCTAAGGTTGATGTGTGTTTTATACTCAAGGTACTTTTAAATTCAGACTAACCACATTTTAAGTGCTGAATATCCACGTGGGGCTAGTACCTAGCATATCAGACAACACAGGTCTAAAAAACTCTAGGTCATCATTGCTAAAAGAAAAGCTTCATCTGTTAAAAAAAAACAATATAGTAAGAGTAGCAGTAATAATAACAACGGCTAACACCGGTATGGTGCTTATTATGTGTCCTGTTCTAAGCATTTCACAGGTATGAATTCATTTACTCTTCACAAGTATGCTATGAGGATAGCAACATGCCTAACAGATGAAGAACATAAGACAAAAAGGAAGGTTCATACTTGTCCAAGGCCACAACGAGACCAGAATCTCAGAACATACTAAAGAATCCGGGACGGAAGAGAGATGGAAGGGAAATGGACTAATTGCCTCATTTTCCTACAAAAGGAGTCAGTGAATATTATTTTCTTCTGAGGTTGTTGATACATGTAGGATTCAAATATGCTAATTCAAGAAATAAAAGTAGCATTAAGATACTTCCAAAATGCTGGAGGGGATACATGGGGGAAAATATTGATATTAGAAAAGAAAAGGATACAGCAAGGAGACAGACTGAGCCTATACTGATGACAGAAATAAGAACAATGAATGTCTCAACCACAATAAGTAGATTTCATATTAATCAAGAAGACTTTCAGAGTTAGTCAAAAAATTAAAATATATTGTACTATAAAATATATAGTAAAACAAAGTGACTCAAGTTTTTTGTTTTAAATAAAAGGATGGGAAAAATATGCCAGAGAAATAGAAAAAACAAACAAACTTGGGATCAGAGCATCAGGCCTGATATCACTGACTGCAGTTTAAAGAAGGAAAGCACTAAACAAAGGAAAGAGTCAAGTTTGTGATTTAAAATAGAAAAAAACTATACTAAATTAAGGAGCACTGAAGTGTATAAAACAGTGTTCTCCAAATTTTAGTAATTCACATTCTTGTTCCATGAGTTTTTGCTACATCTTCATAAAATTTATAATATGCTTAATATGATTTCTTTAAATTGAATTTTTTTAATTAAATAAAAACATTTTAAACAGAAGCTCTACATCACTATCAAAAATACAAAACCAATTTCTACTGCTATAAAAAAAGGTTACTATTAAACAAACCAAAACAATACTTTAGTGAATTTCCGTAGATGCTATTGTCACTGAAGAAACAGGAGGAAATAGCACCCTCAAACTGGATAATAAAGGGGTTTTGAAAAAAGACTGTTTACAAACCTGTGGGCTGATGGGGCAAGTTTAGAAATCAACAAGTAATAGTGCAGTGCCATGGAGACAGCAACAGCTGGGAGCAGTTACCAGAACTTGACCAGACAGAGCAAAGAAATGGAGTGATAACTAGACACAGAATGAACAGCTCTAGGGGGAGGACCAAAAGATAGGAGCTACTGCATTTGGTGATGGAATGAAGCCAACCCGAAGTAACCCAGCAGAAAAGGAGCCAGGGAAACAAAGACCCTTACCTCACAATTCTCCAGTCTCTTGCCATTGCCCTGTTGGTGGGATCCAACAGAAAGAGGACAAGGAAATCAGATTATTCAAGACATACTGATCACCTCCTAGGGCAGAGATCAAAGGAAAGAGGGGTGGAGAACATATGCACACGGGCAAACAAGATGCACAGAACATCTCCATATTCTGCTTAATATTCTCACCTGAGTGGTTCTTCTCTATTATCACATGGAATTAGCGGAGTTAGCAAAGTCATAAAAATATGCTAACACCACTGAGTTGAGATTTTCTTCTATCATAATGAAAGCTTGAAGACAAATGAAAAATAAATAACATCCTCACCACGTAATCCAATGTTATTCATACTATGTCCTTTAAAACATCTTACTGTTTAAACCATCTTACATCACCTTTTAAGAATTCCACACCTTGGAGTATGTATTAAGCCTTTGAGATATAGCAAGGGCACAAAAATCATATAAATATACTAGTCACTGGAAGGATCATGAGAACGTTCCATCCTTAAAAAATCATAAAATTATAAAAGTTAAATATAGACAAATCTGAATAAGAGTCCACAGGTATAGAATTTAAATATTGCTATAAAAAGATACAAAATGTAGCTAGCTGCTTCTTAAGTGTGCATAGGTTATTTACAAATACTGATCATAAGTCAGACTCAAAGCAAATTCAAAATTAAAAAAAAAAAGAAATAAGATAGTCACCCACAGTTCCCAACAATAATGCAGTACACCCAGAAATACGTAACAACTGAAGAAACCAAATCTCTCAAATGCTGGAAATTTAAAAGAAAATATTTTTTAATATTAAGTAACTCTTAGGTCACAGAGACAATCAAAAGTACAATTGCTGAATCACTAGAACGTGATGATACTGAAAGCTCTCCATAAAAGAAAAGGCAAAATCATAAACATTTTCCTTACCCAAAAAGAGAAGGAACAAAAATGGACAGCATGTTCAACATAAAAACATAAGAAAAAGAACTCAAAGAAAAAGTTAAGGCAAGCTGAACAATAGAATTAATACACATAAAAACAAACTCATTTATAGGAAAGGAGAAAAAGTAGAAATGACAAGTGCATGAAATAATTGAAAAGAAGAAAAATTGAGTTAATACATATAAAAGCACTCATGTATTAGGAAATAGAAAAAATAAAATTGATAAATACATAAAAATAATTCTTTGAATAAATAACAAACTACTTCATTAATAAAAAAGGATACATTAACATCCAAACCTAAGGATGTGAAAAATGGAACTGACTAAAAGGATTCTAAAAGAATATTTCCTCTAATACATGCTAATAAATTTGAGAATGTGAATAGACCATTTTCTATACATGTAAAAGTACTGTACTGCAAATTGACTCAACAAAAGATAGAATACTTGACCCAAAACGAAGGAAGAAATTGAGAAAATTGTCAAAGATCTGCATCTCAATAAAGTTCCAGACAATTTCATGCTTGAATTCATTCAAACCTTCAAGAAACAGATAATTCATGAGCTTTTTAAATTGTCCTAAAGCATAAAGTTAGAATTAATGCTTCCTAATTCTTTTCACAAAACCACGATAGCATAAATACCTAAGCTTGACAGGGATAGCACTGAAAACAAAACCTATAAACCAAAGCCATGAATATTGATTCAAGGGTCATAGAGTTTCAGCCAGCAGAATCCACATTACATTTAAAAAATAATACACTGAACTAAGTGGGTTTTACTTCAGATAGTCAAGAACAATTCAATGTTAGAAAAATATCATTTCAATTCAGCATGTAAACAGGCAGAAAAGAAAGTAATAAAATAATATGGTTATCCATATAACCGTAAGTGCCAAAAACTTACCTGGTAGATTTCAGCAGCCAATTCTATGTTTATTAATATAAAAACATAATGTCATTTACTATAAAGCAGATCTAGCTGCTAAAATTTTAAAGAGATACACATAAACTCTCAATCAGTTACTAAAGAATGAATCACGATGATTTGTTTCCATATCAACAGCTTTCAATTTTGACAGGAGAGCGTCACTTGCTCCTGGAAGAACAAGGGAAGCCTGAATAGGAAAGCGTGGACTTCAGAATTTGACAAACACAGGCGCAAATACGGTTCAGCCAGGTATTAGAAGGGTGATCATGACCAATTATATAATCTGCCCAGGTACCAGAGTTTTTTTTTTTTTTTTTTTGGCGGTACGCGGGCCTCTCACTGTTGTGGCCTCTCCTGTTGCGGAGCACAGGCTCCCGGACGCACAGGCTCAGCGGCCATGGCTCACGGGCCTAGCCGCTCTGCGGCATGTGGGATCTTCCTGGACCAGGGCACGAACCCGTGTCCCCTGCATCGGCAGATGGACTCTCAACCACTGCGCCACCAGGGAAGCCCAGGTCCCAGAGTTTTTTAAAGCGACGTGAGGGCAACAAATCACATCTTGCCAGGTCACTCTGAGGAGTACAAATAAAATATTCAGACTAGTCAGTACACAGTAGGTGTTCAAAAACTTCTCTCTTCAGTGCCCTTGTTGCCAGCTCTGGTACTAATAATTTGCACGATTCGCATTTGAATCTGAGCTTACACGGGAAGTATTTTCTTAGAAGACCCTCACCCGCCCACTACCTCTATTTAGAGAGAAAGCATCACAGGTTACTGTATTTTCCCATTATAAAATAATTCTTGCTTATTTGGAAAAATTGGGGAAAAAATGAAAATACACAATATAGAGTTAAAGTTTCTCATCATTCTCTCTCATTGGCATCATTAGATTTTAACATGTATCCTTCTATGCTTGGGATCATACTTGGAATTGTAATTTTAAATAACATTTTAAAATAGAACTTTAAAGTCTTCAGTGGAAAAGTACTTAAATTGAAAACCTCATTCCACATGTAATTTTACAGCTACCCATCCATTTTTCAACATCGGAACTTGCAGCGTTTTTGATCTGATCAAAACTCATATACTATGAACGGTCTGTCAATTTTTATAAACTCGTATCATTGGTCAAATGTGGAAATGGTTCAAGACCATTTCAACGCCTTTCAGTGTCTCTTACCAGTAGCTCACTCAACAACCATTATCAAGTAGGAAGGACAACAATGGCTGGAATAGAATCCTGCCTGATGCCATGGGGTAAAGCTTCATTATTTATGAATCTAACAAAAAGTGAAGTGAAAGTTGGACACTTTCCAGTTAATTTCATCAATGTAGACAACTCAACTGTATATCTGAGTTCCTCTGTGTCAAGTAACACAAATGAATTCTTGTGTCTCCTTGAACCTTGAATTATCTGGTGAAACTGTCCATACAGCTGAGATTAACCATGTAATGGCCAACATTCCAGTTTCCACTGGGCTGTAGAAAACTTCACTACACCAATAGTACCCCAAGGCTTTTGTCTGTTCAACCTTTTTATGTTGCCTGTAGTTAAAGTTGGCTGCAATTAAACACAGGATTGTCTAAAAAGCCCATTATTGTCCTTGTTTAGCTGCCTAATTTCCTTCCATTTATATGTTCTTAGAGCCTTTCCAAACGACTTTTTCCTAGCTAATTTGGGAAACACACTTTACAAAGAGCAGGTAATTTTAAAAGCATCATTCTAATGTTGGTCTTTCATTATTTCTCTAATAAGCAACATAATTGGTACAGGCTGAGGCCACCTACAGATCAACCTTTAGACAAACCTTGTATATTCAAGTTATAAAACTTCTTCCTGAGCCCAACTGCATTCTTTTAGGGGAAAATTTGAGAAAGATTAAAGTTGTAAGATTTTTTTCCTTGCTTCCATCGCCCCCGACTCCAACCCCTGTAAAAACATCATTTATCAGTTCATGTCCTGGAGAAGCAGAGATAATTGCAGGAGCTCTAAGAAATAAAGGGAAGAATCTGTCACATCCTATTTTTATCAACTTTGTTTTGAAAGCTTTCGATGTGTAACTTATTTTATTAAATGATTTTATGCATATGTTCTCTATGAGAGGACAATAAGATGCATGTATGCTGTCTGCTGTATCTAGGGTGTCATTTGGAGAATCAACGTCAACTAAATCTAATTAATTCCCCTTCAACTAGAAAAGCATGAAAACGGCCCATAAAATACTTTATTTTAATTGTAAGTCAATTACATTGTCAAGTCACAGAAAAAATATTAAATGGGTAGGACAGAGACATCCTACATGCACCATGGACTGCCATGCAAAGAGGTTTACTAGTAGTGGATTGATTTTTAAATCCACATTCAAGTGTTATCCAAACTGTTGTTCCACCATTGAACTAATACCCCTGTGTCCAATGGAGACACAATCTCATGTTGAAAAGACCTCCTTGTTGTGTAGAATGCAGGATGAAGCGTTCATACAAACCAGTCATCCACGGGAACAGACAAGACAGGGATTCTCTTAAATTCAGATAACAAGCCTGATCTGAAATCGTGGCTAAAAACAACACATGATTTTTATAGACATTTGTGATCTTTCATAGGTTTCTGGGAAATAACCCCATAAAATAATCCCAAGGGAATGGCATATTGGAATTGGTCAGGTCCAAGTCACACAATCCCTCCAGCAACTAAGGGTGGAGTCAACTTCCCCCAAAGCACCTGGGCCAAGAGTCACGAGAGGGCATCGCAGAGGAATACAGCACATTGTTAATGTTATCAAAAGTGGGGACCGGCTACTCGCCACTCAAGAGCCAATAAAGAGGCAAGGTTGGTGGAAAGGAAAATTTGCTTTAAGCAGCTGGCAACCCGGGCCGGGGGTGGGGGCCAGGGGTGGACTCATGTCCAAAGGCCACCTCCCCCGCTACTGACAATCAATGGGCAAGAGCTTTTATAGATGGAGGGAGGGGGCTACATGCAGAAACAGCACAGGCAGCTGTGACGGTCATCTTGAAACTGGTCCTGCGGTGGTCTGACCAGCGTCATCTTGACTGTTTTAGGTACAGTTAATCTTGAGTTCCAGGGTCGGTTTATTCTTGCTTTTTTGAGGCCATTTCTCGGAATTGTGGCAGCTTATGTCATGGCTACAGTCTGGTCATCGTGTAGTTAAATTCTTCCACCTGTTGGCGGTTTCAGTATCTACAAAACAGCTCAAAGGCCATGGCTCAGGATATTATCTGTAGCCTTTGAGGAGGAACTAAAGGTCCTTGACTTTAATGACTAAACTATTATTATTTGGTCTTGTTTGACTGTTTTCCTTTGCTTCTGCATTTTCTCACTTCTCTAATTAACCTTATTCTTTGACTAAAGTTTTTCTACAAACAAAAGGCAGGCGGAGGACATGGGAGGGAAGGACCTTAGGGTACTGCTCTGTTTCATTAACAGAAGAAACGTGAGTGGATACAGGTAGCATAAACAGACTTCTGGTATCTCAGACACTCTAAAATTGTTCCCTTGATTAAAAGTAGTAATGGATATTTTAGTTCTTAGATGTTCTTCTCTCTTCCAAGGTGCTTTAGTGGAACTAGTCTATTTTATAAGATTAAATGAAACAGCTTTCTAGTAATAGTTCTCTTATTTACCGTGAAAGTATTACTGAAGGCATTTTTGGGTATATCTCACACTTCCCTGTTTTACAGAATCCATATGAGAACTTTTTGTCTGCTGTTAACATCAGTTATTGTTATGATTCTTCTGAGAAATATGCTCAATTCTGTCTTCTGGAAACTGTAACTTGTGTGACTCATTATGTTTCCTAATGTTTCCTTATTTTTACCTCTGAGAGGATATAGGGCTCTACCCTTAGCAAACAGATGTACAGAAAACATACACTGGATGATGATGGTGATTGTCATTATATAGGTTCACTTTTTTCTTTCCTGTCTACTTGTAATTTGAATTAGTTCAGGGCATTTTATATATTCTTATAAGGTACAACTCACATTTCCCAGAACAAAGAGTGATATAAATATATCAGGAGTAACAAAGTCAGTAGCTTATGGGAGCCAAGCAAGTGATGGAAATGGTGAAGCATCCCACCTGGGGACTAGCAAAGAGCATGCGTGCCTCTTCTAAAGGAACAGCCGTTCTTTAGGTCCAGCCACTTGGCACCACAAGGAAAAGGGAGACCAACATGGCCACATCTTTCAAGAGAAACCAGAACTTCATCCTAGCCCTATACTGCCTTCACAGACATAACGTTGGTGGGTAATACAGAAAGTTAAAGCTATTCTTAGCCATTTACTTTTGTCTTTATTAAAAGCATAACAAATTAGAAAATGTGGTTTATTAAAGCGGAAAAGAGATTGGTGGAAAGGGTATTAGCTATAGCTCATGGTGTCAACAAGGAGTTTGCAGAGCTGGGCTGGGAAAATGGACCAGAGCTAAGGATTAGAGTTGGAGCACAAACCTGATTACAGGGTGGGAAAGCCCTGGTCCTGCCACCGCTGCACGCTCACCAACATGTTGCTGGGCTCTGTCGCCACCATCGCCCCGAACTCTGGGCACAGGACACTGTCTCCACCTTACAGATGAATCCCGAATGCATCCTGCCTCTTCTGGGAGCATTTAGTAGCTGAGCTTAGCTGTCTGCTCAAGACAAAGCTGCCAGGAGTGAATGAGAACATGTGTCTGAGCTTTCATCATCCAGTGATTTTCTAGACCCAGGACAGGGGTTCACATGCTTGGCATGCACGAGCAAAAGGGCAAACATCTGCTATCTACCGAGAGCAATATCTGATTAACAGCTTCTTGAAACGACAAAAAAAAATCCTATTTTATGTTAAGTGATATTTTTCTTTTAAAACATCCAATTTACTATGCTTTTAATAAAGAGGAAGTAAGATCAGTGTCTTTGGGATCACTACTTTTTATTCATCAGTGTTAAGGTTCTACCTTTGAAAGTTACACAGGGTCGTAAAATAATAATACATCCCTTGTTTGGGAGGTTAGACAAAAATTTAATGGTCTCCCTGTGGGAGGTAAAAATAAAATTATCTAGATGACCAAGCAAAAGCCTTACAGCCACCTTCGTGGACAACCAACCGGGAGGCCTTAGTGACAGCCTCCAGGTGGTATCAAAATCCAGTAGCTCGACCTTTTTAGGTTAGAATCACTGGGGAAGATCGAAAGGGTTTAGAAGTGCTGATGCTCAGGCCATCCCCAGAGCCTGGGATTTAACCTGCCTAGAATGAGGCCCAGCATCACTATCTGTTCAGCGTTCTTCAGGTGCTTTCCTGGTTGAGAACTACTGTCCTGAGACCAAGAAGAAGCAACTAGTCCCACAAACAAAGACAAAGGGGAAAAGAAGTTTCTTTCGAGGGGGCACAAGATATCATCTTTCCAAAAACATCCATCCCCCTGGCATGAAATGAGAGCCCTTTATTCGGGACGGGATGGATGGGATGACAAGTTTTATCAGGTCCAGAGGATGGGTAGTGACTGCTGAGCGCTGATGTAAAAATGATAATAATTGTGAGGCTGGAGTGAAGCCAAACAGGAGAAAGTACAGTGACCGAGGCCGCCATGGGTGCAGTGGAGAGCAGCTCCAGCAGGGAGACCAGGTGTGTGCCACCCCTGAGTTAAAGCATCTTCCACAAATGGGCTCAGGACCTCTGATGGACACCGTGACTAGCTCTGACACAGCAGAGAATCTGGCTCTATGAGAATGAGGCCATAGGCAAGTCGAGGTTATGAAAAAGAACCACAGTAGGGTCCTCAGAGTGTGACCTAGAGACTCCTGGAGGTCTTCCTTTTAGGAAGTCCACGAAGTCAAAACTAGGTTCATAATAACGTGGAGATGCCATTTGCTCTTTTCACTGGACTGACATTTGCACGGGTGGTGCAAAAGCAATAAGTCAACGCAATGGCACTAAACCAAGGCAGTGGGATCAAACAGGACTCGTGGCCACTGTGCTCTTCACTTCTAAGCGCTCACAGTAAAATACATATTTTTACAGATACTATCCATGTACATATGTGTGTGTGTATTCTACCGCCCTGTATACATGTGTCTATCAGTCTATCCATTCATCTATCTCTGAGAGTGAATGCTTCCTTAAATTTTGTACCGTAGGCACCTCCCTTGCTTTACTCTGGGTCACACCCTGTTTTCTTCAGAGCACTTAATCACTATCTGAGATTATCTTGAATATTTACTTATTTTCTCCACCTCCAGTTTGTTAGATTTCAATTACCGCTTATGGGAGATTGATTACAAAAATGTCCCAAATTATCCCCTTTCCTGGGACCATGTCCTTTGCGCCTCCTCCCAAAAGAGGTAGAATCTATTCCCTCACCCTGTTGAATTCAGGCTGGCCGCTGATTTGCTTTAGCCAACAGAATGCAGAAGAATGATAGTGGGTCAGTTCTCAGCATGGGTTCAAGGACCTTCCACTCTTTCTCTTGGAACTCGGATTTTACGAGGAGAACAAGCCCTGCTAAGTTGAGCGTAAAAGACCACCCACAAGAGAGACCAGCTGTCCCAGGCAAGGCCATCCTAGACCAGCCGGCAGCTAGCCACCTTCAAACACATGAGCGAGCCCAGCCAAGGTTAGCTGAGCTGCCTACCCTCTCTGGGGCTGACTTCAGGTGTATGAATGAGCCCAGGTGGGAGCAGCAAACAACCCACACGCCCTGTAGGTTCATGAGCAATAATAAATGCTTATGTTTTAGGCAGCTTTTTCATTATTGTTGATGATGACTCACAGCATTACTGTGGCAATAGACAATAGATTCACCCCTCCATTCCAAGAACCAAGAGTGGTGCTTGATACTTAGAAATATATTTGGGTAAACCCCCCCAAATTGGTGGATGTTAGAAAGAATGAAAAATGAACTAAAACCCCCCACCTCTTTATACACTAGCCCAGTTACATTTTCTCAGCTTGGTCTAGAACTAACCTCAACCGTATAATAAGTTTGGTCATGCGATTAATTCAGTTCTTCTGGGCATCCACACCAATTACTGGAAAAGACAAAGACCAACTTTAGAACAGACATTTCTACTAAATAAAAAGTATTCAAGTATTTATATCTACTCTCTCTCCCTGCAGAGTCTATAAATACACCAGCCCAGACAAGCTTTACTGGTGTAAGAGACAACTGTGGTTTTCCACTTCCCTTTCAGCCACTGCTCATACAGAATGAAGAATCCGCGGTTTTGTTTCTGCCTAATCATTTACTGTAATGCTGAAGGGAAGAAAATAAATCTTGGAAACTTTGACCAAAATCAGTTTAGTTTTTGCATTATCACAGCAGGAGAGGAAAACATGGGTTTTCATTTTTAAGGATAATCTCTCTCTTAGCTAAGTCTAAATAATATTAGGAACATTTGAAATGTTTTTAAATGGATTCAGGGCTGCGCTAGTTTCTGCCTTTAGTTCATAAAGTCCGTTGGCTGCCAACTTTCATCCGCTCTCAGCGGTGGCAAAGGTGCTGGATACCCTGCAGAGTGTAGATGCCATTGACTAATTCAGAGAAGGTCCTGGCTTTGAACTTTTACAAATGAAGTTATCGCTTAAAGATTCCTGTTGTAGTTAAAAAAAAAAAAAAATTAACAAAATTAACGTCTTCTTTGAATGCTATTGTTTTAATTAATTTCCATTCATAATGCACCATCAATTAAGTCAATTAAAATATTGGGCTTTTAATAATAATTGAATATTTCATACTGAAGTGAGTTTCTCTTTGTGCGTGTGCTGACGACCTTCATGCATCTATACGTATGTCATGAGTTGTTTCCTTTTTCCTCCCTTCCTTTCTCCTTTTTATTGAATTATAGTTGACTTATAATATTGTATTAGTTTCAGGTATACAACGTAGTGATTCAGTAGTTTTTTAGATTACACTCCATTTAAAGCTATTACAAAATAATGGCTATATTTCCCTTGTTGCTTATCTATTTTATACATGATATAAATATCCTTGTTGCTTATTTATACATAGTAGTTTGTATCTCTTAATCCCATAGCCCTATCTTGTCCCTCCCCACCTCTCTCTGAGATAAAAAAGATGTGAGATATATAGATATACAATGGAATATCACTCTGCCATAAAAAAGAATGAAATTCTGCCTTTCACAACAATGTGGATGGACCTAGAGAATATTATGCTTAGTGAAATAAGTCAGGCAGAGAAAGGCAAATATTCTATGTTATCACTGATATGTGGAATCTAAAAAATAAAACAAACAAATGTGTCACTCAAGACAGAAACAGATTCACAGATATAGAGACCAAACTAGCGGCTCACTATCTTTCTTCATCCCTCTCTCCCTCCTGCCAGCCTCTCTGCCAGCCTCTCTTTCTTCTCCCTCTTTTCTTTTCTCCCTTCATCTCCCCGCCCCCGCTCCTTTCTTTTCTCTCTCTGCTTTTTCTTTCTTTTCTCCTCCTCTCTCCTCTCCTCTCTCCCTCCCTCCCACCCCACGCCCTTTGGTGGCCACTTCCTAAGAGCCAGTGGATAAGAAAGGCTATTTCTTTCTGTAGCACTTTCACTCAGGTAACACACAGCACAGCCACAACATCTCTGAGTTGGTCTGTTTCCCGAGCTGACCATAGTAGATCCCAAACAGAAAATTTAATGTATCCAGGAATCACTCGACTTTTTAACTTTCCAATTGCAAACTGAATTCTTCCTTTTATACCTTAGAGGTCAAAAAAAAATTACATCTTTGGGCAACTTTCCCTTTTCCAATTAACCTGCTTGCATATTTTCAGTATTTAATTTTACAGTTTTAAACTACCCATAAGGCTATGTGTGTTTTTGATATTCTGAAATACATCACAAATTTATCTTTGTTTTATGAACTGCCGGTTGAACACTAGATACCATCATCTGATCAATTTGTGTATTTGATCAATACATTTTACTTGTATCCATTTACATTAATCAGGACAAGTACTAAATTGGTATGCTAGTTCAATATGACTTCAGTTTAATCAATTTTATCAGTTGATTACCTCATTTAGTTGGTGTTTTCATTCTTCTATGTAACTAACCTCAGGATTTAAAACTAGCTTTGTCATTCATTGGGAGCCCAAAATTAACTTATATTTCTAAGAAGAGAATGAGAAACAGCACAATTAGGATACTTGTTAAAGTAGATTTTAAATCAAAAAGATCAAATTCAAAACATAAAATAATAACCTGACAGGGTTTAAAAATCATCGTGAATGTTGACCCAATACTGATGTGAATATCGTGAAATATCTACACTTATACATGCCTATTAAAAGGTTTATTTGCAGAAGTCTGTGGTAAGGTAATTTGATAATACATTTTATAATAACTGTAGAAATGTTCATAAACTTGATGATTTACCACAAGGAAATAAGAAACACTCCATCTAAAAAATGGGGAAAATATCTGGGCATGAAGACGTCCATCATGGTGCTATTTATAGTAGTAGTAAAATATTAAAATCAACGTAAATGTCCAACAATAGAATGACCAAATAAATTACAGTAATATGAAACTGATGGAGTTTTGTACAGCCATTAAAAATAAAAATCATGAAGACTATATAGGAACAGGGAACATTCCTGTACTAAGATGTTGTGTCATCTGTGTTATCACTTAATTTATATGAGAACCATACAGCTGTAACTGTTTATCCAGTATGTGCTTACTGAGAAGGTGTCGGGCCCTGTGCTAAGAGCAACAGGCCAAGGCCGGCACGTAAAGCCAAACAAAATACGATTCCTGCCCTCTGATCTGGTCCACCTGCAGGAGCGTCCCCAGATCCCCACTTAAGATATGTGTGCCTCTTCTTGAGATACTTAATCTCTTGCAGTCTGTTTCTTTCTCACCTGCAAAAACAGGGACCAGATGCGTGACCACCTCAAGCAGCACTTCTTTGAGTATTTAGTAACTTTTTATATGTAATTTGTTTAACACAGTGCTTGGTGTGTTAGTTTGCTGGGGCAACTGTAACCAAGTACTAAAGACATCTACTGTCCCACAGTTCTGGAAGCTAGAAGTCCACAATCAAGGTGTGGGCAGAGTTGATTCCTTCTGAGGGCCATGACAGCATCTTTTTCATGCCTCTCCCTTCAGTGCTGGTGGTTTGCTGTCAATCTTTGGCATATGCCTCGGCTACCGGAAGCATCACCCTGATCTCCGCCTTCATCCTCATATGACGTTCTCCCTGTGTGCATGTCTGTCTCCAGACTTTCACTTTTTTTTTTTTTTTTTTGGGGTATGCAGGTCTCACTGTTGCGGCCTCTCCCACTGCGGAGCACAGGCTCCGGACGCGCAGGCTCAGCGGCCATGGCTCACGGGCTCAGCCGCTCCGTGGCATGTGGGATCTTCCCGGACCGGGGCACGAACCCGTGTCGCCTGCATCGGCAGGCGGACTCCCAACCGCCACGTCACCAGGGAAGCCCCAGATTTTCACTTTTTTAAGGATACCGTTCACACTGGATTAGGCCCACCCTAGTGACCTCTTATTAACTTGGTTACCTCTGTAAAGACCCTTTCTCCAAATAAGGCCACATTCTGAGGTACTGGAGGTTAGCACTCCAACGTATGAATTTGGTGGGGGCTCAGTTCAACCCATAACACTTTGTATATTGTAAGCTTTCAACAGATGTTGGCTACTATCGTTACTATTATTACCAATATTGTTAAGAGTAGTGGCCATAGAATATCATGATAGGGTGTGTGGTAAAACCAGACATGTTACCAAATAAGACGAAAGCAGTTGATTTGCTAGGGTGATGAGGTTCTTAGTGATCAGGGATTTTTTTTGTTTCCTTGTTTTGCTTTTGTCACTCTTATTTTAAAATTTCTATAATACCCATCCTTCCATAGAGTTTGCGCTATTTAAAAGGGAGGAGATCTGGAACATCTCTTAAATATAAGCGATTGCCATTCAAACATACATGCAAGTTCCCACACTTCCCTCTGGTTCCCATCTTCGTAATATTGTCTCTCCCTCTCAAATAGAAACACTGACGAAAAGTCCAGCTCCCTGGTGGACAAGGAGCGAGGTTCTCTTTCCCTGCATTCTATGCTCTCCAGTCTTTAATTATATTAAACAGCAGCCTGCTCACCTGCCTTTGTGTCAGTTCCTAGGATTTTATTTCAACATATCTGCTTATCCTGGCCAGAAGAACAAGGTGTAAGTTTTAGATTTCTCTCATCTCTCCTGACCACAGTGTAGTGATTATGACATACGTTACTGCCTATAGATTCCTTAGAGGAAAAAGGTCTTCAGGCCAAGTGACAAAATCTTTGCCTTTTTTAGAGTTATTCTTTTCTCTCACCATCTTTTTAAATATTTATTTTCCTCCAGGTATCTTGTCTTCCTAGTGTCTCACCATCCTTGAGTTAGGACCCAATGTTTTGTTTTCAGAGAAAAGTACCTTGGATTGTGTAGTTTTCAGATTAAGAAGAAATAAATGGGGCTTCTCTGGTGGTGCAGTGGTTGAGAGTCCGCCTGCCGATGCAGGGGACGCAGGTTCGTGCACCAGTGCGGGAAGATCCCACATGCCGCGGAGCGGCTGGGCCCATGAGCCATGGCCGCTGAGCCTGCGCGTCCGGAGCCTGTGCTCCGCAACAGGAGAGGCCACCGTGGTGAGAGGCCCGCGTACCGCAAAAAAAAAAAAAAAAAGAAAGAAAGAAATGATAAAGCTAACCATCATTTTGGAGTATTTGAAGAGCCATTTTTTAAAAAAATATTATTCCATAGATTATTCAGCTAAGATTCAAAGGCTACATGAATCCACGTTAAGAACTGTGTCTGTGAGGAATATTTAATTTCAAGTAATAGAAAATCCAACTGAAAATAGACTTTTCCTTACAGGGTCCTTGTGACTACATTAAACACACCTGGTAATCCAGGATAATCTTCCCATCTCAAGAGCTTTAGCTTCATCACATCTGCAAACCTCTTTTTCACACGTTAGGTTACAGTAGCCACAGAGTTCCAAGATTAACGCACGAACACGTCTGGAGGGGACATTATCCTCTCCACCACATTATTCTTGTTAGATGGGGAAACAATATTATGAAGATACGACATCTTCCGATAATATTCATAAGTTTACTTTCATTCCAGTCAATTTCCCATTGAGATATTTCTGCAATTAATGAAATACTATGTATGTATTAGTCAGTTTTGACTAACACAGAGGACTGGCACCGCCAAATACAAAAACAGGGAAAAGATTACCTTACCTGACAAAGGAACTCATCTCACTAATAATAAACAGAAGCATATGCCAAGAGAAACATGGGAATGTAAAATAAATGGGAAATTCATAAAATTAAAGCATAAAAACTGCTTGTATCAGTCAGGGTCCAACCATAGACACAGAACCAGTAGAAGATATACATTAAGGGTTTTGGGGTCTTTTTATATTATGTAATTTTGCATAGCTTTTTAAAAATTCTGTATTGGAGTATAGTTGATTTACAATATTGTGTTAGTTTCAGGTATATTAAGGGTTTTATTGCAAGGAGTTGGCTTAGGCAACTGTGGGGCTGGCCGTTTAGAAGGGCTGGAACTCTCGGGCACAGGCTGAAGCCACTGTCCACAGACAGAATTTCTTCTTGATCAAGAAGCCCCAGCCCTGCTCTTAAGGCCTTTCAACGGACTGGGTTAGGCCAACCACGTTATCCAGGATAATATCTCTTACATAAAATAAACTGATTATAGACTTTTATCACATCTACAAAGTAACTTCACCACTACAGTTAGATAAGAGTTTGGTTGAATAATTGGGGACTGTAGCTTAGCCAAGCTGATGCATCAAACAGACCATCAAAATGTTCAATCACACTAAAAATCTAGGCGAGAAACATTAAATTGAAACATATATTGTTTTCACCTAATAAGATACAAACTGTCTTAAAATAGTAAGACACTGTTAATGTGAGGGTGAGACAGAAGACAGTCCCCGGGACCATATGTCATGAGCCCTTCTGTCTGGCAGTGTTCCTGACATCTCTGGGACCCTGCAATTTGAGAAAGAAATTTCATGTGCAAAAAAACAGAGTATCAATTAAATGGGTTATTATTCATCCATATGATGGGATACCCGATGATCATTAAACACTGAGTTAAGGACAATATTTCATGGAAAATGTTCACAATACATCAAGTGAAAGAGCACGTTAGTAAATATCATACACATTTGATTTTGTGCAATTATGACTAAAAAGGGTGGAAGTTGAACCATAATTGTTTCTAGGCAATAGCACAATGAAAAAAGCTTAATTTGTGATTTTAGCATTTTACAATTTTTAAAATGAACATGCACTGATTATGAAGTTAGGCAGGCTGAATTTGGGGTCTGTTATAATATTGAGGAGTTAGGTAAAGCCATTGTTTAGAGAATCCTGAATATCTAATAATTGGAGGAGTAACACCCATTCATCTATTTAATCACTTAACCATGAATTCATTCAACAAATACATTCTACCCTTTGACTCTATGATAATCACTGTGGACGCCATGGATATACAGCAGTGAGCAAAACAAATCCAGTCCCTGCCCACGTGGAGCTTAGTGGGGAAAAGGAAAAATAATCAAAGAATCACCCAAGTACATGTATAATTATAATCTATGATAAGTGCAATGAAGGAAAAAGACAGTGCTATGAGGGTCCATGGCAAGAATACGGTATTCATACTAAAAGTTTAAATTATTATCTAATCAAAACATATAGTGCCTGTGTGTGTGGTGCTGTAGACTGGGTGTTGTCACCAGCAGCATCATCACAAATGAATACTCCAAAACTAGGAAAAGGAAATTACAGAAAAAATATCTGGAAATACCAGAAGAGACTGAAAATCCTTCCAAAGTAATATTGAAAAAAAAATTGAACCACTGCCTAATGAATCCTGGATAATTGGCTGAAGCTCTGAGTGGCACACCCCCAAAGATTTAGAGTGTTCCCCTGTGCTCCTATCATTCACGCATTTTCCCCCAGAATCTGAAAGATAAATCTGACGAGCTCTGGGTAAACACTGGCTAAGACTCTACAGTTCCTGGTACGGGAAGGCGACATGACATTCCCTGTTATCATCGGGTCTCCTATTAGGCAGCCTTGGCAAGGAGTCTGGATAGATAGATTAACATGCCAGGCTGGAGGCTTGGTGATAATTCAGACTGGGGTTGAATTGAAGCCAGCACTCAAACAATTGGGAGTATACAGCCATGCATGGATTCCTTTTGAACTGCAGCAAAAGTGAGAAGAGAGGGGCTTCCCTGGTGGCGCAGTGGTTGGGAGTCTGCCTGCCGATGCAAGGGACATGGGTTCGTGCCCCGGTCTGGGAAGATCCCACATGCCGCAGAGTGGCTAGGCCCGTGAGCCATGGCCGCTGAGCCTGCACGTCCGGAGCCTGTGCTCTGCAACGGGAGAGGCCACAACAGTGAGAGGCCTGCGTACCGCAAAAAAAAAAAAAAAAAGAAGAGGAATAGGGTTTTGAACTCTGGCATAATGAACCAGATCATGCAACTGGAGCCTTGCCTACTAAATTAGGCCAATAATATCTTTCCCTCTAGGTGAGACCTGAATGGTGCTCCTTTTGGATGTCAGAAATAGGATTGCAAAGAAGGGTTCATGCACAATTCGGGAAAATAAATCTTGTGCAAAGATATTTTGGCATACGTGGCCATAGTGATTGCTTCCTCACTTCCTCCCAGATGCAGTTTGAGTGCATTATTCCTCCTTATATAGCTGCAGCACAGGGAGAGATCGTATCCTTAGAATGAGAGAGAAACTAGATTTAGAGAACAACTACGATTTTTTGCCAGTGGAGACCTATCTGTCCAATATTGCTTTAATAACAAACTTCCAGGAATTTTACAGAATTTTCCCTTCACCATCTGCATTACCCCCAAGATCTCCATGCGTTGGTGTGCGTGCCCAGCATAATACCGACAGAGCCCTTCTGAAAGAGGCTCAAACACAGAGATAGGAGAAAGAGAGATCTGAAGCAGCAGAAGACGCTTTCCTGTTGGCCTTGAGTAAGAGAACCGCTGTTGCCACATGGTAGGCAACATGGGAGCTGAGGACCTCAGTCCTATAACCACAATGAACTGAATTCTGACAGCAGTCAGGGAGCCTGGAAGAAGACCCCAACCTCAGATGAGACCCCAGCCCTGGCTGACACTTTGATCACAGGCTTGTGAGACCCTGAGCAGAAGAATCAGCTAAAACGTATCAGACTCCCAACCTAAGGAAAACGAGAGATAATAAGTGTGTTGCTTTAAGCTGCTAAGTAAGTGAAAAAAAAAATTTTTTTATGCAGCAACAGAAAGCAATGCACCATCCTTGCTCCCCTTCCATTTTATTAATTCAATTAGGTGAACTATTTCTTCTTCCGCCATCACAACGAGAAATGTGTCCAAAGACTGCTGATCTGAGTACAACATAAATGCAAAAATCATCCCCAGTCATCCGTTTTAGCAATTTAAGACTAATGTTCGTATGGGAACATATGTATATGTACAGCTGATTCACTTTGTTATAAAACAGAAACTAACACACCATTGTAAAGCAATTATACCCCAATAAAGATGTTTAAAAGAAAAAAAAGACTAATGTTCAAACTGAGATCATTTCTTTGGGTTGAATCTCTTAAAAGACTAGGAATATTACAGAAGTCAGTGTCTAGAACTTAGTTAACTGAATAATATTCAAGGTAACTCACATTACTGATTTTCTTGCTCTGTGCCATTCACTGTGCTTGGCTCTCCATTACATTTTCTCATTTAATGGTCCCAACAACCCTGTGAGTTGGGAGATATAGGAGCCTAATTTATGGAAGACAAAACTGCAGTTTAGAAAAAGTTAAGTAAGCCGCCAAGGGGCGCGTGGTTAGTAGGTGGTAGAGACCCCATCGAAACGCCGTCCACCTGCTACTCCAGCCCCACTTATGAGCTACAAGTGACAGGCTGCGCTTCTCACCCTCCCGCAACAAAACCACTCTTAACCTGGAAAGTAAATGCATCACCACAGCAAATGCCTCTTGCTTGAATAAACCACAGATGTTGACAATTCCTTCTTTATTTCTTTTGTTTTTCCCCCGCATGCCTTTTTCTAATGGGATCCAGATCTCTGGTATGGTTAAGTGATTTTTGCTTATGTATCACTCTAACATGTTAGTCACCTTAAGGAAAAAAAGGGGGGGGCAGAAGAAACCCCACAGCTGGCAGGGGAATTTGCAACTGGAGAGGATCACTGTCCGCTGTCTGCTTTGCTTGACCTGGGCTCCAGGGTATTCACTGCTCAGCTCAGACACATTTTCTTGACTCCCCAGTTTCCTTATGAAGCAGAGTGAGGCACTGAATCATTTTCCAACAACAAAAAAGCAGGTCTAATATTCCTAAGTTGATGAGGCCCTGCTAGATCTGATGACCTTTTGTTGGGATGTAATTTACAATATGATTAAATTATTCTCCGTGGCTGAATTGACAACTACAGCAGATATATATTCCTCTAGAGGCAGCAGAAAAATCTGCTGCTTTACCCTCTCGTGCACTGCAGAGATCTTTTGCAGGCAGATTACAGATTTTTCGGTTTGGGGTTTGAAAAGGTGACCCTCGTGATGATGACTTTTTTCCCAGATCTATTTAACTGCTATCATTTTTCTCCAATCTGATTAACTATATCTATATGACTATACCTTAAAAGGCTATGTATTTATTTTAATCTATTAGGAAAAATGGAAAAAGTTAAAAGAATGCTAGTCAAATTTCTTGGACTGTTTTTTTCCTGGGAAGTAAGAAAAGTAATTGACATTTCTGAGCATTGTCTATTTGCTATGTTAAATGTTGTATATGCATTATTTTATTTAATCTTGACAAATACATGTGAAGTATAACCTTTGCATTGAGCTTTTATTTTGAAGGCCTCCTGTGTGTTAAATACTGTTCAGATATCTTGGAAACAACAAGTCCTGCTCTCAACAAATTTATCTTTATATGAGGAAAATGAGACACAGACAGATTAAGTAGGCTTTCCAAGTGTCCATATTTTGTGCCTGGAACTTAATAGGTGGTCCATAAATGTTGAATGTATAAAACAGAATCAGGCTTGATCCAGATCTGCTTCTTTCCACAACTCAGGCTTTGTTCTGGGTTGTGTCTGCGTGTGTGTGTGTGTGTGTGTGTGTGTGTGTGTACTATTCAGCCATAAAAAAGAAGGAAATCCTGCCATTTGCAAGAACAAGTGTAGATCTTGAGGGCATTATGCTAAGATGTCAGACAGAGAAAGACGAACACCGTATGATCTCATTTATGTATGGATTCTAAAAAAAACAAACTCACAGAAAAAGAGATCAGATTTGTGGTTGTCTGAGGCAGGGGTGAAGGGTGGGGGAATTGGGAGAAGGTGGTCAAAAGGTAAAAATTTCATGGATTCAGACTGTTCCCACCAAAGTATATCATTAACAATTCTCTCAGTATTGGGAGAGGCTAACTTTCTTAATTTGAATATACCTAAAAATGCCTTTTTGTCCTGTTTTCTTTAATAATTTTATTGATGCATGCAAACATAAAGAAACAGTGCAAACCATAATGGTGTAGTTCAATACATTCTAAAAACAATAATAGTAATAATAATAAAATCTTAGATAACCAGCACCCATATCAAGAAATAGAAGCTCACCAGCATCTCTGAAGCCCCCATGTGTCTCTGAGTCACTGCCCTTTCTTCCCACCTCAAAGATGATCTCTCTCCTGACTTTTCACCCCATACTTCAGTTTGCCTGTGTTTGAACTTCAAATTAATGGACGAAGGTCGTTTTGAACATATTTATATTTTGGATCTTTCTAACTTATTTTAGTATCTCACGTCTCATGGGGGTGCAAATTCTCCCCTTAGCTGTGTCCCTCAACTGTCATGAGGGACAGATGACTGTCCCTCATGGTGGATCATATCCTCCTGTAATTTTTTATTATGAGCTTCTATTTGGGACAGGCATATATTCTTTTTCCTCTTGGATTCTCATGTGTCCTGGGCTTGGAAGAATCCATGTCGAAGAGTTTGTGTGCTCTGACATGCACTGACTGCTTGGAATGGTCTAAGGTTATATGAACTGACCTGGCTTCAGATTCCTACCCTGCAGTTGGTAAAATTTCAGATTCCACACCTGTGCATCATACGTGAGATCAAAATATACATACTTCTGGCAAATCCCCAGTACTTGCTATAACTTGCCTCCTATACAACTTTTTTCAAATTGACGCAAATATCTTTTTTTATAAATTCAAAACCAAACTCTCTGTATGATGATGCAGACATCAAATATAGTTATAGGTTACCTGACATAACTTCATGTCCCACATGTTACAGAGTTTTCATCAAGAATTTATTCCCAGTTAACACATGAACATATCTTTTGTTCATGGAACTCACTAAATGGGATCCAGATGCCTAAAAGGATGGCATATGTTCTACAAACACATACAGATACAAATAATGAACTAGTAGATTTCCCTTTGGGCAGGCATGGTGAACCTAACTTCTTCTTCTTGGTGTCTGGACCCCTACTCTCCTTTACCAACTTTTCTTTCTGCTTTCCCATCTGGAAATTTTTCTTAGTTGTGTCACTACACTCCTTTCCCTTTTAGCACCTCCCAGCCTTTGCTAATGACAGTCCCACCCATGAAAAACCCTATCCTCTCAACTACACTTTTCATAATATTCCTAAAGCCTACCATAAAACTTTTCTGAAGAACTGTACCTTTTCTCTAACTCTCTTTGTTTGTGCTAAGAACATCCATGCCTCACAAAATGTGGTTTAATTATTAATGTAGACCTATGTCAGCAGCAGAACATCCATGCCTCACAAAATGTGTTTAATTATTAATGTAGACCTGTGTCAGCAGCATCTGCTTGGCACTCTCCTGGCTCAGGGTGGACCGATATGCTCCTTAATCCTTTCAGTGAAGATCTGGAGTCTCCTTCTTAGGACCACGTTGTGTGTGCAGCAGTCCTCTTTAACCATACGGTTATCTTCGTAGAGGAACTGTTGTGACACACCTTTCACGGGATGGGCACTGCTTCTGGGTCAACCAGTGGGATGCTTGGTACAAATGGCATCATCTCCACTTAAATGAAGAACGGGATGCTGGGCTGAAAGGAATACGTCTTCATTTAAATGGCATCTTTCACAGCAGTCTTTCTCTTGGTTCACCTGCCAGGTAACAACCTCCAAATTGGGTCCGTTCTTTCAGCTCAGGATACCCAGGGTTAATGTCCCTCTCGTCTTCTCGTGTCCTTTAGTTTTCTAGAATGTTCTGCCTCGTATCCCACTTGCCCATCACACCATAATCTTCATTACTTCTTTTACATTTACTCCCTTCAGTTAGAGAGCCCATAAGTAGTTCATTAGAATATGACATCAAAATTTTAGAAAATGCTAATTCCCTCTTTCTCCAGGTAAGAAAATTCCAATCTTCAGCCTAATTGCCTTTCCCTATAAAGGAAGGAATGTTTTCACTTTCAGAGAAAGTCACCTTCATCCTTACACTTCATTTATGTAGGAGATAAAAGGTGATTTTAAAAAACTCAGTTGGGCTTCCCTGGTGGTGCAGTGGTTGGGAGTCCGCCTGCCGATGCAGGGGACGCGGGTTCGTGCCCCGGTCCGGGAAGATCCCACATGCCGGGGAGCGGCTGGGCCCGTGAGCCATGGCCGCTGAGCCTGCGCCTCCGGAGCCTGTGCTCCGCAACGGGAGAGGCCGCAACAGTGAGAGGCCCGCATACCGTAAAAGAAAAAAACAAAACAAAACTCAGTTGATTGTTCATGTGCTGATATGATCTCAGGGTGTAACAAATGCAAACACTGCCATTCTCGACAGCATTCATTCAAGACCTACGATGTGCAGGGAGGTTGCTCTGCCTAACACTGACTCATGACAGGTGTTACATCTCCCATTTCATTATACGCTCCCTAAGGATAATGTCCATGTCATGGTCACCACTTACAAATCAGGGTGGATCCCACCCAAAGTTTGGGTCAGATGTGGAGGCTGATGATGCCACACACACACCAGGAGGGTATGTAAAGGTTTATTATTTATGCAATTGAGGTCTCTGGGAGAGCAGGGCCGGCATCTCGAGCAGGTCAGAAATGGCTTGAGAGCAAAGAAGAGAGACTGCCCTGGGGTTTTTTTTTGTTGTTTTTTTTTTTTTTTTTTTCAGTATGCGGGCCTCTCACTGCTGTGGCCTCTCCCGTTGCAGAGCACAGGCTCCGGACGTGCAGGCTCAGCGGCCATGGCTCACGGGCCCAGCCGCTCCGTGGCACGTGGGATCCTCCCAGACCGGGGCACGAACCCGTGTCCCCTGCATCGTCAGGCAGACTCTCAACTACTGCACCACCAGGGAAGCCCGATGCCCTGGGTTTTTATTAAGGGTAAGGATGCAGCCAGGGTGAGAGTTCCCTCCCAGGCAGGGGCTTGCATGGTTTCAATGTCCCACTGGTGCCAAAGGCGAGAACAGCAAGCTTCCCTATACAGATGTGGGCGCAAGGGGAAGAGAGAGGGTGGAGGCTTAAAATCTATCAGCAGCCAGACTTCAAAAAATGGAATCAGGAATTTGGATTAGGAATCTTTTTTTCTTCTCTGATGGAAACTCAAAGAGTAAGTTCTTTGTAAGAGCATTAAGCTCGATCACTCCACCCAAAATGCAATGCTTTTGGAAAACCAAGCTGACACTTGTTGAGTCCCTCCAGCCTGTTTCTGCTGCCACTACTCTCCCTTGATGTCTGAAAAATGCCTCCTTTCATAGTTAGTCTTGCAGCTCTGCTCCAAAGGGAGGTTCAGTTCTGTCTGTTGATTTCCTTGGAAGTCTCACTTCTTCTGGCAGGATCTAAGATGAGGTCAGCAGTGTGTTCTCTATTTACTATGTGATCTCATCCCCCAGAACCCGAGATGAATTGTGAGTTCAACAATCACTGTCTGTCTCTTCACTTCCCCATCAGCATCCCTTGGTTGATCTGTGCTGAAGCTTATTATCCTTCAGGTTGTGTAGGAAAAAAATGTTATCAAATCTATTTCCTCCCCCAAATAAAAATGCAAAATGTACATTTTATACTTCCTCAATCTCCTTTGATGTTCACATATTCTAGGCTACATCCGACCCTTAGACACTTGTGTAATTGTAATCACAGAAACTAACATTAATTTTATCATCATACCTAAAGAGTAGAAATGGACTTTAGAATGTCATTTAAGTATTTATCGCCATTTTGCATTCAGATAAATACCTAGCTTGACAAAAATAGGGCATTTATATATATGTACATATTTACACACATTGCCGAGATCTGAACATTTATGTCCCTTCAAAATTCAAAACCTAACCCCCTCCCAAAGTGATGGTATTAAGAGGTGGGGCCTTTGGGAGGTAAGTCATGAAGCAGAGCCCTCATGAATGGATTAGTGCCTTTATAAAAGTGTCCAAGAAATGTCCCTTGCCTTTTCCACCATGTGAGGTTTCAGCAAGGAGATGGTCATCTAGGAAGTAGGCTCTTATCAGACACTGAATCTGCCAGCTCCTTGACCTTAGACTTCCCAACCTCCATGAACAATTTCTGTTGTTTATAAGCTACCCAGTCTGTGGTAGTTTGTTACAGCAGCCTGAACGGACTAAGGCACACACACTTGCTACATGTTGGTTTTACGTAAACACTCAAACCAATGAATTACACGTAGGGTAGAGTCTGTGGCCTTAAATCTTAAACATGGCCCTTATTCAAGAAAATATACTCATTGACTTTTTTTTCTCTCAAACCCTGAAAGCATCAGTCAATTACATTTGGTCATGAAAAAAATAATAATAACATGAACGATAACCTAATATTTTCAGCCAAATAAACACTGGGATCATTATATTATAACCCTGATACCTTCAGAAATTTATTTGGCAGTCACAAGCTCTCTGAAAGGATTGAGTAAACTTTTAAATACCTGGTAGAAATGCACTGTATTTCCCAAGGTGCCCCTGAGGTTTAGATTATTTCAGCTGATAGTTTCTGAGAGGAAAAAAATAATAATAAAGCATTTTTTCTCCTTCTTCATACCCAAAGTTCTTAGAGAAAAATTAATTGAGGGGGTTTAATTAATCTACTTTGGTTTTAGAACTCTCTAATTGTAATTAATCAGAGAACAAACTCCTTGTACATAATTTTCATTTCCAAAGTCATGCACTAAATATCTTTGATTTTTCATGAGTTTGCCAGTGGAAGTTCATTCTTCTTGTCAAGGAACCCACTCTTACAGCAACAATTCATCTCGTCCTGCTGGCCTCTTGATTACAGCAAGCAATTTGGATCCAAAGTTTCAAAGCTAAAGGAGCTTTATATGGAAAAAGAAAATACACTTTATTCCTAATTGACATTGTCAGCTGTCAACCTATCAATGATTGACATATTTCATTTTCTCAAATTCAAAAAAGCTGTTTCCTAACGTCTAAAAATTGATTCTGAATTGTACATATGGTGTTATCCTATTTGTTCATTCAACGATGACTACCACTCTGTCTAGAGATGTGATTCTGTCAGTATCTAAGTACATACTTATATCTGTATCTCTGCTGACATAATTATAAGAAGAGCTGTGGGGCTTCTCTCCAGGGATAGGATTAGAAGAGACCCATAGTACATTTTATCTCTCCATATTGTTTGAGGAATTCACAATCATGTTTATGAGGTATAAGTTCAGTCTAAACTCAAGTGTACAAAAAAATACTTTCTCAGTGTGTTTTATTTCTGCAACAGAACACACAAACACACCTAGTGTTCAATCAGGAGCTAGAAAAGTAAGTCAACAATCTAGATTTTTGCACTTTCTTCCTGTCACCTTGGAGTCTACAGACACCCTTGTTCCCGTCTGGCTTTTATCTGCTAGTCCGTGGAACCAGCTGCATCCCCCTCTTCCTGACTGTGAAGACTCTTCACGCCCTCTGGATGTCCTTAAACCAACTGTTCCCAGACATGTAGGAGACACTTTCCATGTCCTTTGCTGCCGTAGCTGGCAGAAAACTCTATGAGGCTCAACTGCTCAAACATGAAGATACACAATAAACAAGATAAGGTCAGAGAGTAAGAACTGCTGGGAAGGATATTAAAGCTGGATATTATAATAGGGAGTGTGAGTGGGGTGGGGCACTTACTTCAGAGGGGGCAGTCAAGGATGGCTTCTTGGAAGTGGTGCTATTTGAGTTGAAGTGCCCTTTGCTGTCTCCTTTATAAGATCGTAAATTTAAGGTGGGACATGATCATTGAAGAGCTCAAAGACCTGGCTTGAAGGGGGTACAAAATGGTGCAAAACTGGTGTCCAGGGAGCAGACATTAATCAGTCATCACATCTGGGCATGAGCTACTGGGAGGAATAAGTCCATCATTTGTTTTCTCCATCCTTGTCAGAGTCCATTCCATTCAAGACTCAACCTCCATAGGTAAAGAGTCTAAGAGCACAAGCTGGGGTCCTGTGCTCCCCCACTGACTAGGGAAGACCGAGGTATCTTTATTTCTAATTTCACCAATAATTCTCCAAAAGGGAGTTGCACTATAAGTTACCCCACCAAAAAGTGGTGAGTGCACTATGGAAATGGATACCAAGCAGCCAGGAACCACCAATAGCTCTACGTGTTCTTAGGGCACACAAAAGGCATTCTACTATTTGACTTGCTAAACAATCACTGCAACTTTTTACAATCTCATCAATATCTACAACTAGGATCCCGCTGCAGCTCCACTTAGTATATTCCATTTTGAGGAGGAAATCTGTCATTTTGTGTATTATTGGCTCAAGACATCATGAAGTGTCTTCCCTAAGAATGGACTAATATAAAATTATTGCCTGCCCTTCCCCAAATCTTGTTTAAGAAGGTTGGTAAGTAGAACTAAAAATAATAAAAATGAGGCAGACATCTTGATCATCCCAAGGAGGTTTATTTGCAGAACCACCCAAAGCCCTTCCCCTGACACAGCAGACACCTGTGCTCTCAGTGCTGAGACAGACTATGGAGTTGGAAGGAAAGACCTGGGTCTGACTTTTGTCTTTTTTCATCACTAATAATATGGTTTGGGCTACTTAATACCACTAAAGCCCCTTTCCTTATCTTTTAAGCAGGAAAATAATATCAAAACACGGGTTTGTGTGAGAGCAAATAATGGAAGGTCTGCAAGAAGGAAGTAGTTAACTGCACATCATCTAGTGCTAGTCACTAATACCCATGTTCTAAAGCCAATCCTTTCCACCAGCTTAGCATTTGTGCCAAAGAAAACTGACCACAGTGAGGGCTAAAACTATAGAGATGGGCTTCCCTGGTGGCGCAGTGGTTGAGAGTCCGCCTGCCGATGCAGGGGACACAGGTTCGTGCCCCGGTCCGGGAAGATCCCACATGCCGCGGAGCGGCTGGGCCCGTGAGCCATGGTCGCTGAGCCTGCGCGTCCAGAGCCTGTGCTCTGCAACGGGAGAGGCCACAACAGTGAGAGGCCCGCGTTCCGCCAAAAAAAAAAAAACTATAGAGATGCTCTAAACTCTGACTCTTCCTTCATTTGAGCTCTTTCCTGACCTTAAAGTTGTTTTTTTCCCTTCTATAAGCTAAACCTAAATTGTATTTGCTTGTATTGTCATGAAACTGCATTTTACAAGTTATACTTATGCTTAGATTTTAGTCTTATATTAGATGGCTTTGGGGTGGGGGGTGGCCTCAAGCAGATTAAGCTGGATTTACAACCATCCCAAGCAACCCTGTATGGCCAGTAATCCTGTATAACATTTACAATCTCTGAAGAGCACTGGTCTATTTGATTGAGGAGTTTAGGCCTTCTAAAAATTTTCCATTTTGCATTCCATCCATCTTCACCTTGACACGATCATCTGTTCCAAAAGTCACCGTATAGTTTTTTTTCCAAAATAAACACATCATTTACAAACTGTAAAGCTCTTGGCACTTCCCTGGTGGTGCAGTAGTTAAGAGTCTGCCTGCCTATGCAGGGGACACGGGTTTGAGCCCTGGTCCGGTAAAATCCCACATGCCACGGAGCAACTAAGCCCATGCACCACAACTACTGAGCCTCCGCTCTAGAGCCCGCAAACCGCAACTACTGAGCCCGCATGCCACAACTACTGAAGCCAGCATGCCTAGAACCCATGCTCCACAACAAGAGAAGCCACCGCAATGAGACGCCTACACACTGCAATGAAGAGTAACCCTGCTCGCTGCAACTAAAGGAAGCCTACGTGCAGCAATGAAGACCCAACACAGCCAAAGATAAATAAATAAATAATTTATATATAAAAATGAAACTATAAAGCTCTTTAGAACTGGCACTAAGTCTTCTCATTGGACAAACTTTCAGTGTAATTATATCATTGGTTTGAAACTTGGGTACCTCTCCTCATTTCAATGAGGTGCCATGTGAAGGATGGCTTGGAGTCCAGGGGAACGTGATTAGAGAGGAACCGAAGTCAAAGGATTTACCCCACACCATCAGCTTCGCCTCTGTGATTTACATTAATGTTAAAAGTTTAGCTTGCATGTTGCACACACCCTGAGGCTCTTTACTTCATTTGGGAGTGGAAATCTGCGTTATTATGCAGGTCTGACTCTAGACATAGTGAGGACTTTTTTTTTTTTTAAGAACAGTCTAAAGTCAAATCTTGCTTAAGCAGTTGCTTAAGGGCTGACTATGTTGTTTGATAAAAGCACAGAGACAGAAGATAGCAAGGAACAGTGAAAATTCAGGGGAGAGGCAGATGTCAAGATGTGTAATGACTGTATGTATGTATTTTTCAGTCTTAAATGTATGCGGATTGAATCAGTCAGTGCTTAACATTTCTTCTTCTTCCTCTATGAAATAAATAAGTTCACAGAATAGACTTATGACAAGTTCTCTGACAACGAACGCATAACAAACGCGTTGAGTAGCTGTCGATGGGGAAATCACGTCAGGCACGATCACGTGTCCTCCTAGGCTGGGAGTCAGAAGACCACCCATATCCAGTGTGGAGTTCCCCTTTCTCCTTGTATCCCGTTTCACCCCATTAGACCCTCTGATAATCACATTGTGTTTACTTGTGAAACGCTTGTTACTGTGTGTTTCTGTTGTGACTATAGGTTTAAAAGGATTTAGAAGATTCAAGCTTCAGAAGTCAAGCAGTGACTTGGCTCAGGTTAGGCTTTTATGTTTTTTAAACAAAAAAACCAGGGTCAGGGAAATTGAATATCCTCCCTGTGCGTAACTGTTACTAATGGGATCAGTTGCCAGGGCAAGGGGGGCCGTTTCTATACTGGCAGAGAGAATTATGTAAGATTGTCTTGACTGTTGTTGAAGTTTTCCAGTATGAGGAAGGTGATCACAATTAGTTTGAACTTTGCTGCTTATATTCTTTTAAGAATTTCTTTTATTTTGCCTGGTTCTGTAGCCAGTTATTCATGTTCATCTGCCCCTTAAATCTTAATTATAAAGAGGGGACATGTTTTAGATGTTTTCCATCCCTAGTAATTAAAACACTATCTGAAATAGGTCATGAGAGAAAGAAATGAATGCCTGAAGAGTGAAAGAATCTGGGGGTAACAGAGAGGAAGGAATATAGTCTGTAAGACTGAAATTAGCACTCCTCAATTACAGCAGATATTTCACCGTTATGACTTAGGAATGGAGAATATATGGATTAATGGCTTCCTTTACAAATGTTAAAAATAAACTTGGGAGAAACTAAAAGAGTTACAGTCTTAGACCATCAAGTCTTAATTTATGCAGGTTTCAGTTATCTCTCTCCCTCCTCCCAGAATATATGCATATATTTCTTTTCATTTCATGTTTATTTTTATATAATTTTTTTTTTATTAGTAAACCAGTTTATTCACGTTGATGACCCTGACCAAGGTTTAACATTACCCGTGCATTTGCAATGGATCTTTATTGCAAGGGGCGGGGGAAATTCAAAAGTTTTCTCCTCAAACTTGGAGGTCAAGATTAGAGAAGACTATAATTGCATTAGAAAAGAAAACAAGATATTCCTTTTGTTTTACAGAATATACCTCACCCTCTAAATTTATAGATGTAGAGAATCAGAGTGATATGGTGGAGAAATAGGAACCCTCTTTCAATGCAGAATAACCAAGATTCCATCCATGATGAGATCTATATACAAAATTGCAAGCTGAGACAAACCTGAAGTTGAAAGCAACTTGAAGTTACTGGCTGCAACTAAAATGAAATCTGTTGAAGTGCTTTTCTCTCCTTCCTTGGGAGGTTTTCTAAGGTGACAGCCAGAGACAGTATGGCACTTCGATGCAGTTAAGCCGTGACAGAGCTAATATTTATTGTTTCAAAGCAGCATCAGTGTCACTTCGATTGGGCTGTTTGTTTTTAAGGGCACTGTCATTTGGATTTGGATTGGCTACTGAATCACCCCTTTATTATTGACTTGGGTATCGTTATGAAGCTGCTAAAAATGTTTGGGTTGGTTACAAGTTCCAAGGAGCTCCAAGGAGCCCTACAGCACAATTCTATGTGCTCCTTGGAATCATTCATTTTCTGAGCGTCAGGATGTGAAAAGACTTCTCTGTAGAGAATTGAAAATCGTTTGTGCCTAAGGACCAGGACTGTTTTTTCTATTGTACACTGCTGTTTAGAACCTTCAGTAGTTTTTAACGTGATTTTTTTATAGGAAGAAAATGCATTCATCACTTCAGAAAAAAAACTGTTAAGGAAAACATTTTGACACATCTTGAAAGCATCACAAATGATGAGAGGGGTCTTGATTAAGAGTTCTCCAGTTTCCATTTGCTTGTTTTCTGCATTGAAAAAGATTAGCATGCATATGTGGCTGGTACCATGCTCAACTTTTTAAAATGTTTTTCAGGCAATGAAATTCAACAAATACTTACTTAGTAGTATCCTTTCACTAAACACTATCTACCTGTACGGTTTAGACCAAAATTTAAATGAATCTTTCCTCATCCTATGAAAACTCCCTTCAAAAAGGATTCAAAGGGATCCTTTTGAAACACAAATCCAATGAAGTCACTACTCTGCTCAAAACCATGTAATTAATGGAAAGAACCTCGCGATGATGGGCTGTATGTCCCAGGTGGGTAATGCCCAAATGCGTGTATTAGAGACACAAATATTCTCTCTCTCTCTCCACCCCTCTAGCCCCTGTCTTTCCCACTCCTTCATAAAAGAGAAAAACTCAAGATGCTTCTGAAATTTGGAGAGGGTTAGAATGTCAAATACCTGATTCTGCACATAAATACCCCCGGTGAATTTCCCTTTGAGTATGTGACACCCTTGGGTCAGAGCCTGCTACCAGAAAATGGGACAACCATTTCCAGTTTTATTCAGAAACAATAGGGCATAGCAGTTAAGATCCAATTAATCCTGGCTCTGCCACTTACTAGCTGTGACTTACCCTTCAGTACATGAGGGTAATGACAGATCTACTTCATGAGTTTGTTGGCAGATAAATGAATTAATTCATGTAAAGTACTTGAAAACGTTTCTGACACACAGTAAGCACAGAATAAACATCTTTTTAGACTCAGGGCTGTTAACAATGATTCCTGTGTAAGAAAGTTCTCACATTCATTTTAGATATTACTTTTAGTTATCCAGTTAATAAAATGCCTATTTAATGCTAAATACTGAAGATGCAAAGATAAATACTATGGTCTCTTTCCTCAGGAAGAGAGGAGTGTAATATACAAATCATTATAAATATAACTGGCAAAATTACTGCAACATTTGAAGTGCAACGGGTTTAAATGAGTTTTAAAACATGATTTAGCTTATTCACAACAGACTCATTCATAGTGACTCCATTTTTTTTTACATAAGTAACAAATTTAGTTAAAAACAAAATAATCAAATGATGGACAATAGCATGTATTTTAGAGACGACTTGGGAGCAGAAACAATAGACACCCAGGAAAGATGCATATAAGCCTAAGTTGGAAATGAAATGTCAAAGTTAAGAATGAAATGTGACATTGATAAATTAATTTTTAAATTAGTTAGAAAATCAATAGATTGAACTAAATTGGAGGTGAGAAATGTCATTACTTTTTATAGTCATATTTACTTCTAAACTCATAGAAATTAAAGCATAATAGACTATAGATCTATAATTAAGATCGTAGAATAGAAAGGAGAAATAACTGGTATCAAAAAACAGAATTAAGGGCTTCCCTGGTGGCGCAGTGGTTGAGAATCTGTCTGCTAATGCAGGGGACACGGGTTCGAGCCCTGGTCTGGGAGGATCCCACATGCCGCGGAGCAACTAGGCCCGTGAGGCACAACTACTGAGCCTGCGCGTCTGGAGCCTGTGCTCCGCAACGGGAGAGGCCGCGATAGTGAGAGGCCCGTGCACCGCAATGAAGAGTGGCCCCCGCTTGCCGCAACTAGAGAAAGCCCTCACACAGAAACGAAGACCCAACACAGCAAAAATAAATAAATTAATTAATTAACTCCTCCCCCCCCCCCCAAAAAAAAAAACTGAATTAAGTGACTCAAATTCAAGTTAAATTCTCTATTTAGCATCTGTACCTCACGGAGCAGCTGGAGACTTGGGTGACTCTCCATTAAAACAGGACCAGGGTTTCATAGGGTAGGGAAGATGGGGTGCACACCCGAGGCTTAAGCACAAGGCAGCAGTTGGTGTCTTGAATGGGAACTTGTAGGCAGGGGTAGTGCCTGTTTTTGTGCCACCATGATGGATAGGCATCCTTGGTGCAATTCCAAAAACCATCAGAATGGTAATCCCAGAGAACTGTGTTTGCAAACCTTGTGATATGTTAGTCAAGGCCATAGGTAAAGAAAGATGTGGGAAAGAATAAAAAGAAATTAGAATAAAATAAAATATAAAACAAAATAAAAAGTAAAACAAAGAGAAGACAAGCAAGGTAGAAGTCAAAGGGAAACTGGGGATGCTCCCCCCAGAATGTCTATTTCCATAGTCATTTTCCACTGGCTTTAGATGTCCCTGAATGGACGGACATAATCATTTGTCCTTGGACAACAGAATGTCATCTGCCTCAAGACTGCTGCAGGCCATCTCCAACGGGGGTTATTCACATGTACAAAATTCCTCCAAGACAGTTTGGATGTTGGAGAACTGAGATCTCAATTTCCATGTGGAACACGGGTTCCCTTAAAGCACCAGATCTTGACTTCCTATTTTCTAAAATAATTCACATTTAGAGGTTTTGTTGCTGCTTTGTTTTGTCTTTTGGCCTGAATGTGGAGGAAATTCAAGATGATTTAATCAGGAGGAACTTGGCCACTGATCTGGGAGTAATATATAATCTGTTAAGCATAAATACAAGAAGCCACTATTTCAAGAAAATGATATTCCCACTCCAGGGCAGGCCTTTTTCAGTTTTCTTTCTTTTTTTTTAATGTCTTACTCAGGTAAAAACAACATTTATTAGTATAAAACAGTAATCTCATTTTTTACTAGGGCTGTTTACCCAGTAGAGTAGTCTAGATACAAATGATCACTTTAAAGATAAGACACTCTCCCATCTTGATTTGAAATTTGCCAGGAAAGTCATTTTTATAAAATGATCTATGGAGCCTTTCTACAAGATTATGAAAAAAAAATTATAAAATATTTAGAGTGCAATTAAAATGCAGTGTTTTTGTTGCCTTCCTCATACTGATTTCTACATCTATTTTCATATCAAGGAATAAGAGTTGGAAACACGAAATCCTTCACAAGGGGTAGGGGACAGATAGTAAAGCATGAAGACAGTTGTGGGATGGTTCTGCTATTTTTGCTGCTGCCCCTTGAAATTTAAAAGGAGCTTAATGTATGCCTAGTATTGGCTTCAAAGACCACTAGCAAGAACAGAGATGCGCAATTATCTTTTAAACCCATGTTCCCCTTTGATAAATAGAAAACATTATATGCCCTTCTTTTAAAGCTTTTTGCATTTTTAGGGTAATTGGTTATTATTAAATATGAATGAAAGCAAAGGGGGGAAAACACTGTTTTCAAACTCCACTTTATCTTCCAAGAATGCAATCCCTCCAGGGGACGCAGGATACAACCGGCCTTCTGAACCCCCTTCACCCACATAAACTACTGCTCAAGATCCCACAAATTTATGCATATTCACCAGCCCTTTGTATGTTGTAATGCCCTCAGCAATTTGGGGGAATATCAAAACAGGTAAAAATTATTGAGGCCTGACAGCTGCAAAAGGTCACCAAATTAAATTCATAAGGGTTACCTACAGCACACCATAATACACAGAGAGGGAAATTAACCGACCTGCACACTTTGTAAGGATCATCCTCCAATCCTTTTCACCATCTGGTTTCATAAAAGAGCCAGGCTCCTCCGACTCTTTTAGACTCCACACAAATCAGAATATAAATTAACCAGCTGTAAAGCATGCATTTTTAAAAACTCCCTTGATTATCAGAATGAAACCCGAAAAGTTGTGAGAAAGGGGGTTTGGGAGGTTGAAGGGGAGAAAGACAAAGTAAGCGAGAAAGACGTAGATAATTAAAAATCTGATTCATTCATTGGAAGTGGAGGAGCTCTATTCCTGCCCTAAAAATTTCTGTAATTGAGTTTCCCAGTACTCTAAAGAGTGGGAGCTCAGTTTGGGGTTCAATTTAATTTAAGCAAATATATTTATATGTTTCTTTTTTCTTGTCCTGAAGCTTCTTAAACAATGTCTAACATTACATAAGTTTAAAAAAATAATTATACATAATTTTTAAAAAGTTAAATTATTCTCGTTAAATTTTTAAATAAACTTACATAAATTTGTTTAAATAAACAGTAGGGCTTCCCTGGTGGCGCAGTGGTTGAGAGTCCGCCTGCCGATGCAGGGGACGCGGGTTCGTGCCCCAGCCCGGGAAGATCCCACATGCCGCGGAGCGGCTGGGCCCGTGAGCCATGGCCGCTGAGCCTGCGTGTCCGGAGCCTGTGCTCCGCAACGGGAGAGGCCACAACAGTGAGAGGCCCGCGTACCAAAAAAAAAGAAAAGCAATAATTTAGGGATCTAGTGGGAAGATGAAGAGGACGTTTGACAACAGAGAAGGGTACATGGGGAAAGGGCTGGTGACCCTGAGGGAAACCAAGAAGGCCAGTTTTCCCAGGGGGGCTGGGGGACGTCCAGATTCCTGGAGGAAAGCACATCTATCGAATAGTCACTTTTCTGCTCACGGGTGGGACTGCGTGGCAGGTAGCGGAAAACTTAGGACTTAACATGAGTGTCGAGGCAGACTCCGACATGACCCCCCAGTTCTCCTACCACCTGGATTCATGCCCTTGTGTAACTGCCTCCTGCGGGGTATAGGCTGGACCTAGGGGCTCGCTTCTAATGAAGAGAATATGGCACAAGGGAGCGGATGCTGCTTCTGGGATGAGGCTGCAAAGGATGGGGACCTGCATCTTGCTCACGCTTTCTTGCACTTTCACTCAGTCACTCTGATGAAGACAGAGCTACACGCCTCCCCACAGAGAGGCCCGCGTGGCAAGGAGGGGGCCTCCAGCCAACAGTCAATGAGGAACTAAGACCTCAGTTCAACCGCAGGGAATTGAAGCTCACCCACGGCCATGGGTGAACTTGGAAGCGGGTCCTGTCCCAGGTGAACCTTGAGATGACTGTGGCCCAGCTGACACCTTGAGACAGACCCCGAAACAGAGAACCCAGCTGGGCTGCTACCCTTTCCTGACTCACAGAAACTGTGAGATAACATGTGTTATTTTAGCCATAAAGTTTTGGGATAATTTGCTTCACAGTAATAAATAACTAAAACAAGATTTCCTAAACGTCATTTATCCAGTCGTGTATCACCATGACAACTTCTCCTTCATATGCTGTGATAATGCTTCTCCCCACAAAGTTGTCTACATCTTAATCCCAGGAACTTGTGACTATGTTATCTTACATGGCAAAAGGGACTTTGCAGATGTGATTAAATTAAGGATCTTAAGATTGGAAAAATATCCTAGATTTTCCAAGTAGAACCAATGTACAGTAAATCCCCTACCTTTGGACCTTCAAGTCGCGAACTTTAAAAGATGTCAACATGCGTTCCATCAATGTCAGGCGTGAGTGAAACTGCAGCTCGCCCTCCGTCTCCTATTGCTGAGGATCCTGCAGCTCTACCATCTCCCACCTCCTCTCCCTCCTCCAGTCAGTAACCCTTCTTGTCTGTTCACGTGATGCCAGCCCCTGGATGCCAGCTGCTGTCCTATACTACTGTGCTTTTCAAGGTTCTGTACTGTAAGTAAATGTTTTCTTTATCTTTTGTGTGTTTTTAGTGTGTTGTTTGTGTGGAAAGTATTATACACCTAGTACAGCACAGTACTACAGACGATTGTGTTAGTTGGGTACCTAGGCTAACTTTTGTGGACTTACAAACAAATTGGACTTAATGAATGCACTCTCAGAACGGAACTCGTTCCTATGTAGGGGACTTATTATAGTTACAAAGGCCCTTAAAAAAGAGAGAAAAGAGTGTGGAAGTCAGAAAAAGGAGATGTGATGCCAGAAGGAGAGGTTAGAGCAATGGAGGAAAGGGCCACAGGGCAGGGAATGCAGGTGCCTCTAGAAGCTGGAAAAGGCAAGGAAACCGATTCTCCCCATAGCCTCCAGGAAGAACACAGCTCTGCCAATACCTATTTTAGCCCACAAGACCCAGTTTAGATTTCTGATCTCCAAAACTGCACCACAAAGCTTGTGTTGTTTTCAGTCACTGAGTTTGTGACAATTTGTTACAATAGCAATAGGAAACAATCCATATGTATCTACTCTGTCCTATTATGTTCCTTACATCAGCTCCCTTTCTGTGCATACATTTATTCTAAAGAAGACTCGCACTTTGAGTTTGGTATGCTGGTTATCCCTCCCCAACACACACACAACATATATTATTAAGGTGAACACATGTCTAATGAAATGTGAAGGTTTACATCATACTACTTAAGATCACCTTGTGTACCAAAGCGTGTGAGGATCCCACTCTGGGAAACAGTGACCCAGAAGGAGAATGCCACATCATGCCTTTCAGAACTCAATCCTGTGGGCAGGTTAAGAATTTGTTTGCTCAAGTTCTTTTTGGCTATGAGTGCAACAGAGTTGGAAGTGATCGCTAACCACTATAAATCCTCCAGCTGAATTTGCTTGTTTAATTAGGCTTCTCAAAGTTGGAGAGAAGACTTCACTGGGTCCCAATCTGCTGACTACGTGGGGGACTTCCCCTTAAAAAGCACAAATTTTTGCTTTCATCATGAAAGTGACTAGGCTACCACCTGGTTTGCTCTGCGTGTCTCACTTGAAGAAGGAACGGTGGTCTACTTAAAACTATGATCCCACAGATGAGGGAAATAAGCCCATTAGGACTAGTAGCTTTACGCTAAGCCAGTGGTTCTCAGTTTGGGGTGGTTTTGTCCCCCAGGGGATATTTGGCAATGTTGGGATAATTTTGGTTGTCACAACTCAGGACTGCTATTGGCATCTAGCAAGCAGACTCCAAGGCTGCTACAAAACATCCTCCAATGCCCAGGACACATCCTCACACGTACAAACACACAACAGATAATTACTCAGCCCAAATAGTGTCATTAGTACTGAGGATGAGACATTCTGCCGTAGACAATGAACCCACTAGACCTACTTAATTATTAAAAACTCAGGGAAGGGCAGGATCAGACAAACTGGTTCCCTGGTATTACAGTAGACTCTGCCCTTTGAAAGCATATGGGATTAAATACAAACAGCCCAGGCAATGCATCAGGAGTGGCAGAGTACAGAGAAGGAGAAGAGAATTAATTGTGAAAGAGGAATCGTCACAGAAGCGATGACTTCTCTGCTGTGTTGGGTGCTATTTCATGCCCTACCAGCCAGGAAACTGTTCTCTTCACACTAAAAGCAGGGGGAGAGGGAAGTGCAAGGTTAAAGAGAGTGTTACATTCATGATCCCTCCCCTTCACCATCACGGCGCAAAGTCAGAGAGGCAAAAACAGATGCTCCAACTGCGGACAGCACCATGGGGAAAAAGCAACTGGTGAAGCCTGACACTTAAAAACAAATGTGGGTAAATGTATGTTTCGTTTTGTAAGAAACAGCCAAACTGTCTTCCAAAGTGGCTAAACCATTCTGCATTTCCCACCAGCCGTTGAGAGTTCCTGTTGCTCCACATCCTCGCCAGCATTTGATGTTGTCAGTGTTCTGGACTTTGGCCTTTCTAATAGGTGTGTCGTGGTATCTTGTTATTGTTTTAATGTGCATTTCCCTGATGACATGAGGCTGAGTATCTTTTCATATGCTTATTTGCCATTTGATGAGGTGTCAAGATCTTCAGTCTATTTTTTGATCCGGTTTTTTTTTTTTTTCCTTATTTTGTTTTAAGCGTTCTTTGTATATTTTGGATACGTCCTTTATCAGATGTGTCTTTTGCAAGTGTTTTTCTCCCAGCTGTGGCTTGTATTCTCTTTCTCTTGACATTATCTTTCACAGAGAACAAGTTTTTAACTTCAGTGAAGTTCAGCTTATCAAGTATTTCTTTCATGAGTTATGTCTTTGGTGTTATATCTAAAAAGTTATCACCATACTCAAGGTCATCTGTTTTCTCCTATGTTATCCTCTAGGAATTTCATAGGTTAGGAATTTCATAGGCTTGCATTTTACATTTAGGTCTGCTATCCACTTTGAGTTAATTTTTGTGAAGGGTGTAAGGTGTGTCTAGGTTGTCTTTTTGGGTTTGCATTTTACATTTAGGTCTACTATCCATTTTGAGTTGATTTTTGTGAAGGGTGTAAGGTGTGTCTAGGTTGTCTTTTTGGGTTTGCATTTTACATTTAGGTCTACTATCCATTTTGAGTTGATTTTTGTGAAGGGTGTAAGGTGTGTCTAGGTTGTCTTTTTGGGTTTGCATTTTACATTTAGGTCTACTATCCATTTTGAGTTGATTTTTGTGAAGGGTGTAAGGTGTGTCTAGGTTGTCTTTTTGTTTTGTTTTGGGTTTTCTTTTTTGCATGTGGATGTTGAGTTGTTCCAGCATCACTGATCAAAAAACTATTTCTGCTCCACTGTATTGCCTTTGCTCCTTTGTCAAAGATCAGTTGAATACATTTATGTGGGTCTGTTTTTGGGCTTCTATCCTGTCCCAATGATCTATTTGTTCTTTCACCAATACCACACTGTCTTGATTATTGTATCTTTATGGTAAGTCTTGAAGTCAGGTAATGTCATTCCCTCAACTTTGTTCTTCTCCTTCAATATTATGCTGAATGTTATGGATATTTGCCTCTCTGTGTTAGACTCAGCCTACATGGATAATCCCAGATAATCTCCCATTTTTAAGATTCAGAACCTTAAAATCTGCACAGTGGGTTTGTTTTTGTTTTTGCTATGTAACATACACGTTCTTAGGTTCACAGGGATGAGGGTAGGGCCATCTTAGATATCATTCTGCCAACCACAGACAGTGACATTGAAGTTTCATAACCTGAAGTAGATTGTGAGTTTTCAAAGGCCCACATTTACATCATGATCACCGATACGTGAGAGAAGTCATTTGGTTAGGTAGATGGTCCCAGCCAACTATTCCATATCCCACGCCCATGCGTTCAATATTGGCTTACTGCTATTGCTTAGGTAGTAACTGCCACGAACTGCTCCTCTGGGATTTTCACATAGGATTTGCAAAGGGCTGAGATTTATCCATTGCCATTGTCAAGAACCAGTTTTCGTTATCTTCCATGTGGTCTGTCTGTATCTTATTTATTGTTATTTGTCTAATGAATTACGTTTCGTTCTCTTTCAATAGAGAAGGTCCAGACGTTCTCAATTGATCCTTGTACTCTTCTTTATAAAGTTTCAAGTAAAAGAAACCCTTTAAGTATTAATACAAATAATCCACGCAAATATATAGCATATATGTAACTTCCACTCCTTTCCCACGCCCAAGGCAGACATTGTTCATCAGTTGCAGCACTTTTTTTTGCAGAGAACTAACAACCAGCCTCAGAATTTCTCCTGAGACATAGTTCCAGGAAGCTACTGTCAATCAAGTGAAGGTAGCAGGCTTTTAATATTGGTAACTCACAAGGAGCTCCCCAGGTAAACAGGACCATGTGCTTTGGCCTATCTTTTCCTACTTTTATGTGTTTGGGTTTTTTTTTTTTTTTTTTTACGTTAAACGTCATAGATGGCATACTAGATTTGCTGATGAGATTTTTTTACATCTTACTCACAGAAAGAAATAATTCTTGGAAACAACCCAGTAGGGTAAAAAATAAAGCCCCCCAATCGTTTTCTATATTTCAGTTCCTCATTCAAACACCTTGTTAAGTTCACAAAGGCCTTAATTCAACCACAGATCCTGAAGCTGGTGACTTCTGAGCTCAGCAGGGCACCAACTTCTCTTTGCAACAGTCGGATGCCTTTGCAAGGCTTTTCAGGAACGTTTGGAATGGCTCTGACTTTTACGTAATAAAGCTCTATTATGAAATATCTGGCTATACTATGATGCTGGTTCTTCTGCCAGTTAAATCGTATTCTCTGTACTCCGTTACAGTGAAATATTGTGGTATGGCTCTCTAACTTCGCATGGAGAGTTGCAAACAGTTGCTATATTTCTTGCTCCTCTAGCAACTGTTTATTATACATCCCTTGGGACGTTGCATTTACATCAATGTTTGTAGCTTTTAAAAATCTCAAGATCTAGATCATCTACACAGAGGGACAGCAATGTTCTCCTGGGGATGCCTAAGCTATACAATTTAGCCCTTTACAGATTATCTAGCATTGTTCAAAGGATTCACCCGGGTAGGATTTATTAACCTAAACTCACAGCAGATTAGAGATGGGAGGTTGTCAAATACCAGGACCAGCTTAACTTGGTACTATCAAACAAATCAGCTGATGAAACCATGGTAACTCTAACTTCCAACAACAACAAAAAATTCTTTAGATGTAAAATATATTAAAAGCAACTACTCCAGGCTGTCCTCTCTCCTGTCACTATTTATTTTATAAGGTAACACTACAGTCTAACATCAATGGGTCATTAAGCCACAGTCATGTAAGCCAGTGTGAGTTTGAGGACCAGTGAGAATGAAAATTTTCCCTTATGCACCAGAATTAAATAAATACCGACATTAAATAACACTGAATTGATCTTCCTAAATCTCTGGTGGAGTAGTTAATAGCCCTTGGAATGTCTCATTTCCTTCCTGACATGGTGTGTTCTGAACAGCTACCCATTTGGAAAGCTGCGTAAAACAAAACAGAACACAAGCTAGTTCAACATTTAACAGTAAATTGTTGCTCTTCTTTTTTTCTTTAGTATCTCTGTCACTGTTTTTAATAATTACTGTTTTATACAAAAGGAGTCACAAATCTGCTCGATTTACAAATGGGGCATAAAAGACCCACCTGCCAGAGGTTACACACTGGCAGTCCTTCTTTGAAATATAGTTTTGATTCATTTGTCTCACGAGTTGTTTCTGAAATCTGTGAATAGGTTGCCAACACTGATTATAAATATAGAGATTTTATATGACAATACAGATTCTTTTGAAAAGTCACAAGTTTGGCAACAAGAGATTTGAATTTTGTACGGAGGCTAAAAAGAAGGTGCACACACTTTCTCCAGTTCTTCATAGACCCAAAGGTTCTGCTCCCTAGCCATGGATCCCCAATCTAATTAATGCCTTTTACACCTTCTTGTTGCCTCTACCCAGCCTAAGCCCTTGCTACTCAGTGTGGTCCATGGATGAGCAGCATCAACGCCACCTAGACATGCAGCATCTCAGACCCCACCCCAGACCCACTTCATGTGAACAAGATCCTCCGGTGAGCCATGTGCCTTTTAGAGAAGTGCTGGTGGAGACTCACAGTGACTCAGATGGAAGCCACATACCGTTTCTTTATTACGGCTGCCTTGTGTCCTACTTTCTTTGGTTTATATTTTAGTCTCGCCTCCACCTTCCTCCTTCACCTACTTTGTTCCTTGAATTTAACACTTGTGTCGATATACTTGAGTCCTCTCCAGTCTCCCCTCGCCCTCTGCAGACATTCAGAGGATGCTGACGTCTAAGCGGGCAAAAACACCCTCGTTTCTACATTAAGAGTGCTATTAAAATGAACAGTTTTCCTATTTAGAATTATAGGATATCTGGTTTGAATGGGACATTGCTGGAGGTAATGAAGTCACATGGTTCCTAGAGTCGGCTGAATGCTGGCTCTCAGAAGATTACGTCCATATCCTAACCCCCAGAACCTGTTAATGTGACTTTAAATGGAAACAAAGGTCTTTGCTGATGTAATTATTAAAGCTAGGTAGCTAGATAATAGATAGATAGATAGACAGATGTTGATAGATATACAGAGATAGAGATATCTTATTAGTTCTGCTTCTCTAGACAACCCCAATACAGCCCTAAATTCAATGACAGGTGCCCTTAAAGGAAACATACAAAGGAGAGACATGGAGAGGAGAAGGAAGCCATGTGAAGACAAAGGCAGAGATTGAAGTGAGCAGCCACAAGCCAAGGAATGCCGACAGCCATCGGTAGCTGGAAGGGGCAAGGAATGTAATCTCCTTTAGAGCCTCTGGAAGGAGCACAGCCCTGCCCATGCCTTAATTTTGAACTTCTGGCCTCCAGAACTGTTAGAGAACAAATTTCTGTTGTTATAAGCCACCCAGTTTGTGGTAATTTGTTACAGCAGCCGTGGGACACTAATACAGTTCCCACATCAGGTTGCCTATCAGCATTACCTGGGGGGGCACATTGAATGGTGAGCATCACAATAAGTGGACAGGAATGCTGGGGGGGAGTCTTGACAGCTGCAACCAGAGCCACAGACCAGCAGCATTGTCACCACCAGGGGCTTCTTTAAAATGTGTTGGACATGGAGAATCTGAAGCCCAGACCCACTGAGTCAGAAACTGCATTTTAACAAGATCTCTTAAGTGATTCACAAACAGGTTAAAGCACAAGAAGCCCTGCCCTAGACAATCTCAATTAGCAGCCTTGGCAGTGTCTTCTTGATCCCGTGTTTGTGTTACTAGGACATATAAAGTGTTCCTTCTCTGTCTCACCTAAGTCTATGAGATAACGTTAGCGGAAACACACATTCCAGAAGACTTCAGAATGTAAAGACACCTAAATTCTAACTTAGAGGGTGAGGGTCCCTCCAGCTCCTTACTATAACACTCTGAGAACAAAGGCAAACCATACACCAAGTGAGCTGTTTGAGGCAAAGAAAGGCAGGGGTTGCTCATGCATTCATTCCTACTTCGCATTACCACCCAGGCGAAAAGAGTGTGTTTATTAAAATGTTTACCTTAAAAGGGGCTTCATCTGACAACTGAAAACAACAAAGGTGCACAAAATTTCTATTGAATATTTGAATATAAGAAATTCTCACGTAGGACTCAAAATAATAGCCTATGGGGGGGGTGGACGAGGAGGGAATAACAAATGCATCTGCCGATCCTAAATTCAGACACACCAACCCCGCAAAGTGCTGCGGAGAATAAAAGGCTTCACTGTCTCCAGCTCATCACCAAGCTGGTCCTGCCCAGTTTTCCTGGATGACAGTGCATCTGATAACAAGACAGGGAAACGAAGGAGTTCTATACCATCTGCAGATTTTCATGCGATGCAGAAAAGAGGTAATACTGGATAGATTAGAACAATTTGATAAATTTGAATTGTCCTCCCCCAAGGGAAAATTTGGGGGGCATTTCTGAAATCAGAACATTCATGGGGTATGGGGCATAGGCCTTCCGATTTTATTCTATCTAGAAGCAGAAAAGGCAGAATCTGAGCAAATATTGGAAGAGATTCAGTAACACAAAATAAGAGAATTTTGAAAAGGACACCTAGCCAGTTAGATAATCTATGGCATGATGGTGACATAAAGGACAAAAAAAAAAAAAAAATAGGTGGAGATACAAAAATAAAAGAAGGGAATTTAATCCCTTTGTACCTACCATGTGCTGCTTGGACATACTCCATATTATCTCATTTATCCTTATAAAAACGGTCAAAGTGGATAAATGGTATCTCTGTTTTGTAAGTGAGAAAATTGAGACCCAGAGAGATACTGATCAGGTCACAGAGAAGAGCAGGTGTGCAGGAAAAAATAAATAACACATGTCTCTAGAGACATTATTAGTTTATCATTAAGGTACTGAATATCTTCAGCAGAATTCAAGTATGTTTGTGTTATTCAAAACATTTATAATGGCCTATATATTCTATGTAAGAAACAGTATTGACTTAAATGAATAATAGGCTTATTTGGGAAGGTTTTCAATTCCTAAGGAGCCTGGGAATTAGCGTAAGTCTAGAAACACGTAAGATAAAGGAGCTGCTAAAATTGGCAGAAGAAAATCATCTGTTCCGCATAATTGAGTCCCATTCATTTAGTCAACAACTTGTACTGAATGACTATTTTTGATCTGCACTTGTAGGCAGTAGGGATGCAAAGGTAAATAAGAAGCAGCTTTCATTCTCGAGGGCTTCTCTTGAAGCAAGAAGGCAGAGGTGATCGGACATATAATTCAATGTGAAGAGTGCTGTAGTGGAGATAAGAAGCACAAAGCACACAGGCATGAAGAACAAAAAGAGAATCAATCACAGCATCATGTCTGCTTGCCTTGGGAATTCAGGCACCCAGAACAATGGAAGTTTATTCCATCTGCGAGTAAGGCCAAATACTGAAGAATATAAATGCAAGAAGAAGCCAGGGAAAGGGATCAAGATTCCATATGGAAATAGTCACACCCGTGTCCTGTACTTCTCCACCTCCAGTCTGAAGAGCGTAAGTTCTCATTATTTGGTTAGCAGCTCCCTTTGGGCATGTAATCATCTAGGCTGTTACATATCAGCAGCTTTCTAATTGGTCTCCCCACAACCATTCTGGCCCAACTCCAAAGCAGTCATCACACCAAAGGCTTTTTTCAAAATGCAAATCAGATCAAGTCACCCATCCCTCTAATTGTTTTTAAAACTTCAATATCTTCTCATTACTCTTAGAATAATGTGAAATCTTTGGCACAACCTGAAAGCCTGCAAAATCTCACCTGGTCTTCAGCCCCATCTGCCCCTCGCCCCTTCCATTCTCCAGCTGTAACTCTTCTTCCAGTGCTTGGATCTACGGCAGGCTCCTCCAGCCAGAAGTCTTTGCATATGATGGTTCTTGGCTGCAAAAGTCTCTGTATAACTCAATCAGCTAGTTGACTTCTCATTCTGTGTTTCCTGACTGAGGATTGTGTGTTACTCACCCTTTAAAAAAAATCTATTTCTTTCTAATAACAAGGTAGCAGAGCAGAGTGGCCAAATCTCAGTGCTTCTCAATCCAGAAGACCAGAATTCCAACCTTAGCTCTGCCAGTTACCAGCTGTGTGACTTTGATCTTAATTTCTTCATTGCTAAAGACTGGTGGCAATATTCGTACCTGCTCCTAGAATAATTATAAACATCAGATCAGATAATACATGTAAAATACTTTTCCATTATAGTTCTGATTCAGAATTTGTTCTCTCATTGAACATCTTTTTCCCTTTATCACACTTTCTTAATTTTTTTCCTGCCTCTGTTAATGTTTGCAGTTTTTCCACAGCGTGTCTAGGTCAATCTAATTTTATGTATCTGTTTGTTCTCAGAGTGAATTATTGGTTTAAGGGCTCATGACCTGCTTTAATTCTAGTGAAAAGTGTTAACTTTTTAAATATATTGTTTTTTTTACCATTCTCTCCATCATTTTCTTTTAGAGTTCTATTCATGTTCTTCAGTAGAACAGTCCATTTAGAATAGGAGTGGGCTAACTTTTCCTGTAAAGGTCCAGATGGTAACTATGTTTTAGCTTTTGCAGGTCCTATGGACTCTGTCACAATTTTTCAACCCTGCCACGCAGGATACAATCCGCTGTAGACAACAGACAGACAGATGGGCGTGAAACTAGAGGCTGGATTTGGCCCAAGACCATAGTTTGCCAACCCCTGGCTTTTTTTTTTTTTTTAATTTAATTTATTTATTTTTGGCCGTGTCGGGCCTTAGTTGCGGCATGCTGGATCTTCGTTGTGGTGCGGGAGCTCTCGTTGTGGTGCACGGGCTTCTCTCTAGTTGTGGCGTGTGGGTTTTCTCTTCTCTAGTTGTGACGCGTGGGTTCCAGAGCGTGTGGGCTCCGTAGTTTGTGGCAAGCAGGCCTGGTTGCCCCACAGCGTGTGGGATCTTAGTTCCCTGACCAGGGATCGAACCCGCATCCCCTGCATTGGAAGGCGATACTTTATCATTGGACCACCACGGAAGTCCCCAACCCCTGGCTTTGAGCATACTCTTCTGGGTCATCTGCTTATAGTCTTTCCTTGCCTTTGAGCTGCTTTACGACTGTACAAACCATGAGCAGCAGCAGTGGGAAAGAATTCTTACCCCTGGTGTATTGGTTTGATATGATTTCAAATCCATTTATGATTTAAGTGAAGTTGTTTTAAGCCACTTGTTTATGACAAAGACAACACAAAACAAACCAAACAAGAAGTTGTTCTTTGAAGTAAAGTTGATTTGATATAAGAATGAGGTGAGTTTTGTCAGGATGGTTGATAAGTAGCTCAGATGCTGGGGGCTTATTGATGAGAACAGGTGGAGAAGCAGCTGTGGTGAGGGGCCGTTTAGAATGTAAACCCTGGGAGTTGGTGAGGAGTATCTGAAGGGTTTTGGCCTGGGCACGAGCTCCCCTTTGCTGATGTAGCTCTCCGAAGGTCATGCTCCTGCCGTGGCCTGGCTGCTCTTGGTGGGCAGTGATGTGAACACGAGCCGCAGCCTCAGCAAGAGAAGGGACGTCTGTGCCTGCCTCGGGGAGGAATCCTCATAGGCAGTGGCTTTGCAATGGTCCCTGGAGTGGTAACCCTTGGAGCAGCCCAGCCTGCAGGCCAGCATGGCGCCATGGTTCCTTAGCAACCAAGTACTAGCAGTGAAGGACCTGCCTTTCTGCACCGGCAGCTGCACCTCAGCTATTGGTTGGTCAAGCCCTCTCTCCCTGGTACCAACTCCTACAAAGGTGCACCTTGAACTAAATCTGGACTTTCTTCCTTTCATTCTCCCTTGCCTGGAACAACAGGGCAATCAATTTATCATTTGTTTGGAGTATGTTATTTCTTTGTTGGCTTATTAAGAGATTTTATTCTATCTGCTCTTAGCTTGTGAATTTCTTATAAATCTCACAGTGAACTTACGTTAAACAAGCAACTGGCATAGACAAGCTCAGCCTCTGAGCATAATTTGACACCCCCTGAAGCGGAGCATCCACAGATATGAAAATTCTGGCCCTTGGAGGTTCAATTCACTCATGCATGAATCTCAACTCTGCATGGAAAAAGCCTCTTTTCCATCGTCTATTTGCAAATTAATTTCAATGTTCCTTTAACTCAGTATAAGTTCGTCCTTCTTTGGTTTCTTCTTCAAACCAGTTCTAACACCTTACAGATTCCCTCATTAATAATGAGTTAAATCGAGTCTTTAACGTGGGTTCATTTTATATCTGTATGAAAATCATGAGTTCATCTTTTTAAAAAAGTACCCTTTAACAAACATATGTTGGAACCTCTCAGTCTTCGTAACATCTTCCTGGTCTTTCACAGTTCTGTTCTGTATCATAGAATCTCAGGATTATACTGGCCACACAGTTCTTTCTGACACTGTCCATTCCTATAATTCAGCTGTTTGATGAATGTCTTATGTGAATGATGCTGTTATCACTGCTAAGACTTCTGCTTGATTTCCATGTTTTTTATTTCATTGCTGCTCGTTTTTGTTTTATAGTTTCTTATGGATTTATAGTTCCTTGTGGATGCAGTTTCTGTACTTATTTGTTTCTTAAACATGCCATAAAAACATAAGCTCCGTCAACGTGAGGCACTGTTAACAGTGCATGTTACACACCCAAGGACCAGTTGTTGCCTTAAACTAGGGTTTTCCAGATGAGTTTAATTGTTCCAATTGTTTATTTTGCAGCTTCCTTGGCACTAGATAACTTCATGTGCTTGGTTTGCAAACCGTTCTGACTTAGCACATCCGTACTTACTGGACATGCATACAAAATATTTTATTTTTATATTTTTCACTTTTTAGCTGTGATCTCTCTCTCTCTCTCTCACACACACACACACACACACAATTTTGTTTATTCCTTTACCGAATCCTCTGAGTCTCCAGTCTAGCATTGGTTTTTTTGTTGGTTTTTTTTTTTTTTTCCGGTACGCAGGCCTCTCACTGTTGTGGCCTCTCCCGTTGCGAAGCACAGGCTCCGGACGCGCAGGCTTAGCGGCCATGGCTCACGGGCCCAGCCGCTCTGTGGCATGTGGGATCTTCCTGGACCGGGGCACGAACCCGCGTCCCCTGCATCGGCAGGCGGACTCTCAACCACTGCGCCACCAGGGAAGCCCCAGCATTGGCTCTTTAATGGCAATTCGAGACTCTCCATCTGTGGAGACAAAGAGGATATTCCATACCCAGCCACTGAGTTGGGATGATTCTCTTCTTGGTGTCAAGGCTGAGTCTGCAGCCCCATATTTCCATAGGTCTTCATCTTTGTGAAAGTCATAGCCCCTGGCATCAATCTGGAGTTGCTTTTTCAGTTCCTTTCCAGAGTACCCCCAGCCCAGCCCAGCCCTTGCCTCCAAGCAACAGACATGGTGCTGGTTTCCCACCTCCTTGCCCCGTTCTCTGACTCAGTTACCTGCAGGCAACGTCCTACCAGACCAGACCAGACCTATCATTCCAGACCAGAACCCCAGGTTGGGAAGATGCGTATCCTTTTCCCAAGCATAGCCATGTCTTTTTCAGTATTTCCTATTTGTTATTTCATCTATCGTTGCTATGCTTTTGCAGCTGAGAGACTGTCAAGTATGAAAACATCAGATCATCTTGACTGCAGTTGTGTTCATTGTTCACATTGCATAAAATGATTCATTTAAACTAAAAACCAAGGCTTCCGGGAAGATGGCGGAAAAGTAAGACGCGGAGATCACCTTCCTCCCCACACATACAACAAAAATACATCTATACGTGGAACAACTCCTACAGAACACCTACTGAACGCTGGCAGAAGACCTCAGACCTCCCAAAAGGCAAGAAACTCCCCACGTACCTGGGTAGGGAAAAAGAATAAACAGAGACAAAAGGATAGGGACGGGACCTGCAACAGTGGGAGGGAGCTGTGAAGGAGGAAAGGTTTCCACACACTAGGAAGCCCCTTCGCAGGTGGAGACTGCGGGTGGCGGAGGAGGAAAGCTTCGGAGCCGCGGAGGAGAGCACAGCAACAGGGGTGTCTCCACAATCCACTTGATGTACCTGCATCTGTGGAATACCTGAACAGACAACCAATCATCTCAAATTAAGGAGGCGGACTTTGGAGCAAGATTTATGATTTTTTCCCCTTTTCCTCTTTTTGTGTTTTTTTTTTTTTTTTCTCTTAATAATTACTTTATTATTTTAATAACTTTATTATATTTTCTTATTTTATTTTACTTTATCTTCATTCTTTTTTTCATTTCTTCCCTCCTTCCTTCCTTCTTCCCTCCTTCCTTCCTTCTTCCCTCCCTTTCTTTCTTTCTTTCTTACCGTATGCTAACACATATATATGGAATTTAAGAAAAAATAATGTCATGAAGAACCTAGGGGTAAGACAGGAATAAAGACACAGACCTACTAGAGAATGGACTTGAGGATATGGGGAGGGGGAAGGGCAAGCTGTGACAAAGCGACAGAGAGGCATGGACATATATACACTACCAAACGTAAAATAGATAGCTAGTGGGAAGCAGCCGCGTAGCACAGGGAGATCAGCTCGGTGCTTTGTGATCACCTGGAGGGGTGGGATAGGGAGGGTGGGAGAGAGGGAGACGCAAGAGGGAAGAGATATGGGAACATATGTATATATATAACTGATTCATTTTGTTGTAAAGCAGAAACTAACACACCATTGTAAAGCAGTTATACTCCAATAAAGATTTTTAAAAAAATAAAAACCAAAAGAAAATAAAATTTTGCATCTGCAACTCTTGAATTTGACAAGAGTCAATTAGATACTTGGAAGGATGTAAATAAATGGGAATAATTTAAACTATTTGATGAATGGGAGCTTGAGAATTTTTTAAAACCTCTGGAAAAGTCTAATGAATGTTGCACTGATATCCACAAACTGATAAGGGCTCTGCTGCCACTTCAAAAATGCAATGTCAAAACATTAGAAGATTCAAAATCATTCCAAAAATAGTTTTAACTCTTGCATTTTATTTTCAGAAACTTCCAGTCCTCAAGAAAACTCACTAGTCTGATGTATATGCCTGAGCTACCCCATCTACCACTTACTAAGAAGATAACATGTTAACTTAAAAGACGTTCATACAAAGAGACAGGAAATTGAGCGCTTAATGAGTCTGCAGTGATTTCCTTTCAAATAAATTTAGCACATCCACACTTACTGGGCACATATACAAAGAGTGAAGTTTGAATTTGTTCCCTGAAGCCTTAGTACAAACAGGACCAGCAGACATTTTCCTACTTTGATGCCCAATGACGCCTTGTGTATCCCTTGCTTTTTCCTCATCAGAACCTAGGGTCGCATATATTGGCGATTTTAAAGTTGGGCAAGGTCGATTAGACTGGCAGTAACCAAGGTGATTCTGACTCCCAGGGCACATCTGACAATATCTGGAGACATTTCTGGTTATCATAACAGGAGGGGGATAGTCCACTGGCACCCAGTGGGTGGAGGCCAGGGATGCTGCACGACATCCCGCAGCGCACAGGGCGGCCCCGCAACGGAAATTCATCTGCCTCAAAATTTCAGCAGGGCAGAGGCTGAGAAACTCTGGGTTGAGAGGTGTTTAATGAATGTTATGTATAATTATATATATATATATATATGTACATACTGTTAAATTTATGTATATCCCATCACTGTGTGTATATAGGTGGGAGTGTTATATGTTGCAGGAAACCATGATAAGGTGTTATTAGATTGGGGTAATTTCCTACCATAGGTCCTGGTTCTTTCACTAGTGCTTCCTGTGTTCAAAATACCATCCCGAGCACTTTCTAACTAACTCACTAAACCTTCGTAACAACGCTTGCAGATGGCTAATATTATTATTCCCATATTGTAGGTAAGAGAACTCAGACCCAGAGAGGTTAAGTAGCTTGCCTGAGGTCCCAGAGCTAGCAAGTTGGAGGATCCATGATTCTCACTCAGAGAGTCTAATTGAACTTAACCACTTTGCAGTATTGTCTGATCGCTGACCCCAAAGGACCTTTAAGGCCCTTCCACTGGAAACTCCACTAGCCCTTCCCTCTTTCTTTCTACAAACGGTAAGCTCATACACTGGTTTGCACTTCAGCAGTGGTGAAGTCTGAGCCATTAAGAAATCTTCAGGAAAGAGAGAAGGCATATATCAAAGCTGTCGAGATGAATGCTAATGATAAAGGTAAACATGTAAAACTGCTGTTTTGGGCTTCCCTGGTGGCGCAGTGGTTGAGGGTCCGCCTGCCGATGCAGGGGACGTGGGTTCGTGCCCCGGTCCGGGAAGATCCCACATGCCGCGGAGCGGCTGGGCCCGTGAGCCATGGCCGCTGAGCCTGCGCGTCTGGAGCCTGTGCTCCGCAACGGGAGAGGCCACAACAGTGAGAGGCCCGCGTACTGCAAAAAAAAAAAAAAACAAAAAAACAACTGCTGTTTTTTCCAAAAACTATTTCCAAGTCCCTACCACGTGCTGTTGCAGGTACAGCCGGGTCGCAGGAATGTTTCTCTGCAGAGGATGAGCAGGAAGGGCACCAAGCCACGGTCTCAGCCTAAGGCGTTTCTTATAGCAAAGTTGAGCGTTACTTTTGATTTGTGTTGTCTGGATATCATTGCGGAAGCCAGGAATGCCCAGAAAACACACCCAAAAAAAGGCAGACTCAGGCCGTGATCAGAAGAATCTTATTATCCAAGTTGCAACATGCAAATATCTCCTTTGCATTCTGCTTTCTGCAAACACAGAGTGAAAAAATAAGTAGGGAAAAATGAGAAAAAACAAGCAGTACGATTCATGCTTCACAAAGTCCTGTAGGTTATTACCATGTTTTAAATTGTGAGTTGCAAACACAAGCTGTTCTTAAACAAGAACAAAAAGAAAAAGCAGATGGTTTCTTTTCACATCCTGTGAAACTTTTTCTGAATGCAAGCGTATGCTCCCTTCTCCCCAGCTGGCACTGCCCATGCAAATGATCCGTTTTCTGTCATTTTGAGAAAAATTCTTCATCCCCCATCCCCCATACCAAATGCCAAAATACCTAGAAACGAGGGCAGGGAAAGGCATCGCCAGAATATTTTGATCCAAGTAAGTCTTTGAGGCTCCAAGACCACATACCGGCATAGAAACATGATTTGATTATTATTGCCATTATTTTTTATGTGATGTATGTTTATTTCAACAAACATCTTTATGGATGGTCAGTTGATTTTGCTATGTATGACACAGTGGAAAGTGTGTGAGATTTGCAGTTATATAGATTCTGGATTATATACGTTCAAATTCCAGCTCAGCAGCTTATTAAATAACTGCATCCTTGAGAAAATTATTTTAAATGCCTTTAAAATTGCTTATTCTCTGTGACTCAGTTTTTTCACTTGCAAAGTGGAGAGAGCAAAATCTGCCTTTTCAGGGATGTTTCAAAGCTGAATTTCAGTTCGAGAGGGAGAGGCACTGCACCGAATTTTGTTTGCTTTACTCATATAAATGAGAGAGAGAGAGAGAGAGAGAGAGAGAGAGAGAGAGAGAGAGAGAGGGAGGGAGGGAGAGAGAGGCCACAGAGTCTTTTATAAGATAATTTCAGATGTGACATACCATCGTTTCCCCTGGATTCTACTGGTCACATAGCGCAACCTGGTAAAAATGTGTGAGGTGACTACACAGAGGGTGAGAACACCAGGACGCTGAGACCACTGGGGAACCTCTTGGGGACTGGCTGCCGAAGTACCCGGCCCTGTAATTTATATCAAAGTAGGCGAGTGTGATAAGCGAGAACGAAGGTGAGCACCACCTCCCACTTGAATTCACAGCCTCATTGTTAACTGAATACCCAGCTGGACTCCTCCCTCTTCCAAGAAGCATCCCTGACAAGATGCATTTCCAATCATCTCCCTATGAATGCTGACAGCATTTGTTCATACTTCCCTGCTTTAGCGATGTCATGTTACTCAATTTTTAGTTTACAAAAGCTAGTCTCATCACCTTGAGGGCAAAGGTGATGTCAAATTCTCTTTTGGATTTTAAAAAACTCCTCGCATGTGCTAAGTAGATGGAGTGCATACAAATTCAACTCCGACTCTGTGACCTTTCCAATGAACAGGCCTGAATGATGAACATTTCCGTTTTGTTTTTTTCTTTGCGGTACACGGGCCTCTCACTGTGTGGCCTCTCCCGTTGCGGAGCACAGGCTCCGGACGCGCAGGCTCAGTGGCCATGGCTCACGGGGCCCAGCCGCTCTGCGGCACGTGGGATCCTCCTGGACCGGGGCACGAACCCGCGTCCCCTGCATCGGCAGGCGGACTCTCAACCGCTGCACCACCCAGGAAGCCCAACATTCCCTTTTAAATTGCCCTACAGCTCTCCAAATTCCTTGGTCATTACATTACAGTTCCATCTTGGCCATTATATGCAATATAATAAAAATAAGCCCACACACACTGGTCCTCGCACACTCCCGCTGGAAGCTCTTGCCTTGCCTCTCCCTTGTTGACACGTTCTTCCCCAAAATATGCATCTACTTAGCTTGTTCCATCACCTTCATAAGGTTGTTCAAACAGCAGCTCCTCAGTGAGGCTCACCCTGATGACCACATTTAATGCAGCAATCAGCGCTTACCCACCCTCTCCACCGATGCGTCTCCTCAACATGTACAGATTTTTCTTTTTGCCCTAGTAACCTATCAGCTCCGTAAGAAAAACACTTACAACTTACTAATTTGTTACATTTATTGTCTATCTTCCTCTCCAGAGCGTCAGTTCCCTGAAGACAAGGACTTCTGCCTGGCTTGTTTTCCAGTGTTTCCAAAGTGCCTGAACCACTGTCTGGAAAATACCAGATGCTTAGTGTAGAATTTTTGGATAAATGAATTGGAGTAATATTTTTCACAACAGAATTTGAAACCAAAATGTCTTTGCTGGTGAGTCTCGAGCTAAGCGGGTGTTTCAGTTAATCAAGGCTACTTTCCCAAGGTTTCTGCTTAATCATGGCATATATTCTTACATACGTAGTTCATGAACCACTGCACAAAGCAAATATGGTATAATTAATAGATAAAAATCTCATATAGAGCATTTTAAAAATTTTTCCCCCAAAATTCATTAAAGTTACAGTATAGAAGTTGATAGACCTTACTAGTCAATTCAGTTAAAATCACTTTCTACTCATTCAAGCAACTGGTTTGAGTGACTTGAGTTCAGTGAAGTAAATATTTGACAGAGTTTATGCACGAACATTTTCTTTCATTATAAAAGTGCATTAATTGTTCCAAAGTTCCAACCAATCTTTTTTTTTTTTTTTTTTTTAGTTTTACCTCTAAAACTCTAAGTATGACTGATATCTGCTTTCTAGCTTAGGACATATGCTGAGAATTTACTCCTCCTTTTGTTCTCAAAGTGGTAATTCCACGAGAGGCTAAAGCCAATATATTTTGAAAAGAAATGACATAATAATACAACTTTGTAATCAAATATTAATGTTCTTCTAAATGTTTATTGTGCTGTTAAATTAAATGATTTCCATGCAGGGGCAAGCTAAACCACACATGTTCTGCCACAAAAGAAACACTAGATCAAATATCTGGCTATTTCACAACACTTTCTCTATTTTCAACACCTGCAATGTCCTCATTCCTGAATTAATCCCTAGAAGAAATTCTTAAGTACAGAGCCAAAATTACGGAAAATGCTCTTATGACAGGGAGACACGCGTTCTAATTGTGTAATTATCAGAGTCCAGAGTTCACAAATTACATCTTGTAGTGAAGTTTAACTTGTTTAACCAACCTTTCCTTTGTATAAGAGGAAATATCCCTTAGTGACAGTGTTCTCTTTGGAAGATCACGTTTAAGCACTTGCATTAAAATTCTATACTCTTTTCATCTAATACAAGCAACATGCATACAATTAAGGCACCTACATTAAAAATCTACGATCCCAAGAGTTGACATATTTAATAATTTATAGCAAATAATTTATTTATATATTATATATAAATATATATAATATATAAATATATATAATAATATATATATTATAAATATATATATTATATACAAATTTGCTAATAATTTATAGCAAATCGGTGTGGAACTTGCTTGACGGCCACCACTTGAATAACCCCTTACTTCGCCTGTCACTAAATAGAGAACATCAAGGCAGCATTCTGAAATGCACATTTATTTTTTAAAAAAGGATTTAGTAGATAAAAAACCCCAAGGAGCTATTACTGTGTAGCAAGTCCCTGATAAATCTGTGATGGTAGAAAGCATGCAGTAGTGAAAGGCATGACCAGTAGTCAAATTCTTCCACCATCAGTTCACTTCAGCATATACATTTTTTTAAAATTTCACAGTCTTAAAATCTTTTCTTAATGAATGGATGTTGTGAACCTGTTATGACAGTGTTGTTAGCAGAAATGGTAAACCTATTACAGATGAGATTAGTTGTGATATGACCTTGATCTACACATCCACCTCTTACATAGGGAGTAGTAGTGGATGAAATAAGAAAAACAGAATGAAGGAGGCGAGTCTGAGAGCGGTACTCAGACTTCTAAGATGAGGTACAGTGATCCCCACATCCTGGTATTCGCACTCTTGTGTAACTGCCTTCTCTGGAGTGGGTGGGACCCATGACTTGCCTCTAACTAACAGGATACAGCAAAAGCGATGGGAGATCTCTTCTGTGATTAGGTTACGAAAGACAGTAACATCCCTTTTGCTGACAGACTCTCTTCATTGCTGTCTCTGAGAAAGCCAGCTGCCATGATAGAGAAGCCCAGTGGACAAGGAACTGAGGGTGACGTCAACACCCAGAAAGGATGCAATGAGCTCCGTCCAACAACCCACGAGGAACTGAATCCAGCCAATAACCACTGAGGAAGCCTGGAAATGGATCCTTGAGGCTTCAGATGAAACCCCCGCCCTGGCTGACACCTTGACTGAAGCTCTGTGAGACCCCAGCCCAGCCTGCCTGACCCACAGAAACTGTGAGGTCGTAAATATGTGCTCTTTTAAGCTGCTAAGTTTCAGGGCAGTTTGTTAAGTAGCCATAGACAACCAGTCCAGACCGTGAACCTCTGAAAGAAACCCTTGAAAAATATATTCTTGTTTACTAAAACCAAACAATAAAAATAGCACAGGAGAAAAGACCACTTCGTGGGGTGAGACACGACATGGTGCTACTTCGTCCTCCCACGAAGGAGAGGGACTCTTACGTGAGTCGGGAACAAATGCAAGCCCTCAGTGCTCGAGGGCTTGGTATTTCTGGGGAGAGGAATAAAACGATTATAAATAGACGGGAACACAGCCAAAGACTCTTGTGCTCCTTCCACATGACTTTTATTCTTCTTTCTTCCATCTCTCAACAGATGTGGTCATGTTCAACGGGGTCTTCTCCAGAGCAGCTTTCGCTAAGTAGCTCACAGATCCTTAATATGCAATGTTTCTGATGTGAGTCTATTTAATAAAAACATGTCACCTATTTTAGTAAGATTTTAAAATTTTAATCCAGCAGTTCCTAATTTTGAGGATTTTTCAGACCCATTTTAAAAATTGGGACTGACACGGTATTGCCAACTTTCTGATTTGCCCAATAAGGACATGAAAACATTCACCAAAACAATAACATCCTACCATAGATTATTCTCATCATTTTATGGAAGAATATTTTTTTACTAATAAAGGGAAAAAATATCTCAAAATGAATTATTATTATTTAAAGTTAAATACATATAGTGTTATAAGAAATTTATCACGTTTTATTTTTTCTCATCCTGCCATGAAACTGTAAATTTTGCTACGTATGTGGACTCATTTCAGGAGCCGCTGACTTAGTCTATATAACTCTCTTAGCAACAAGAAGCATTAACATCCCTGACACCAGATCAGAATAAGATCTACCTCATAGAAATATCTGACTTTGTCTTTGCTGCATAAGTGTGGCTGGAGTCACCAGGTAAAATACAAGATGCCCGGTTAAATGTGAATTTCTGATAAACATGAATAATCTTTTTAGTGTAAGCATGTCTTATATGTGGGACAAATACTGCATGGGACCTACTTATATAAAAAAATTACTCACTGTTTTATCTGACATTCAGATTCCACCGGGCATCCTGTACTTTTATTTTAGCAGTAGAGTGAGTTACTCAGGAAAAGTCAAGGCTGACTTGAAAAATTATTACTTCAGCTTAAACTGGAGTTTAGAAAGAAGTAAATATTGTGTGGAGGTGGAGAGGATTTTCCCCCCATAGAACTTGTATGTATATCAGTAAGAATTGCCTCTACATAAGCTACACTCAGAACTCACTTAACAAGAATCGTATCTCCAGTGTAGACAATATGATTCTCTCCTTAGCAGTCTAAATTTTCACATGGGCAACTGAAGTCGGAAAATATTTACAATGACTTCACCCTTCTTGCCAATGGACACCTGAATCAGGTGAATAAGAACGTAACCGTAAATTTACTACTTTCATCCTCTTGAGCCATTTCTCCAACCAAGGACGTTCTGCATAGTTCTTCAATTCACAATTTGTCATCTCAACCACACAACCGTACTTTCTTTGGGAGACTCAGATGGATTTCCTATGTATTAGGTTCTCCCCATAGATGGGGGGGAAATGGCAGGTATCCATTGGAAGTTCTTAAATATTTGAAGATACAGGTATATAAAACTCAAAAGTTGAAGTTACCCCTCTTTTTGTTAAAAGGGGATAATTATGAGTGGTAAAAGTGTTACAGCCACAATAACCTCAGAGTGAGCCTTAATTTTTCAAAAAGACTGGAGAATAATTTAAGAGAGCACCAATTCAGGTTTAATAGCGTGTCCTCTTCCCATCTAAAATTATCTCAGATTCATGTTCAACCCTTTGATAAACAGAGATCTACCCGACAACTTCATTCCACAGATGAAGGAAGGAGAACCTGGCCCAAGTTCTAAGACAAAATGACCACTTTTGAGGAGGTGTTTTGTCATCAATATTCTAAGAACCATCGCCCAAGGGAAGTGAGGGGCTTGAGAGATGCTGCCATATTGTCAGTGAAGAAATCACAGTGCTGGGAGGGTAGGCGCGTTTCCTAAGATCACCAAGCCAGTCACGGAAGGTCGGAGCCAATAGAAGGAGCCACTGACATCATCAAACCTCTCATTTTACATGTATCAGAACCCAAGGGAAGATGGCTCCCCCAAACCTATGAATGAAGCTGTTAAACTGGAACCCCAGACTACTCTTCTGCCAGTGCCTCTGCCACTTCCTGAGTGACAACGTGTGAATAATTCTCAAGGCTCACATGCTTTTCCAGCAAGTTCTTCTGCTAAATCCAAGCTTACTGAAGCATGGCTCAGTTTCCCTGGATCCTAGATCACTGGGGTGACTGTTAAAAGTAGAATCCTGGGAGGTAGCGTCCTTCCACCCGCATTTTAAACAAGGCTATTTCCGATGCGTACTCAAACTTGATAACTCTTTCCTGAAACATAACTAAGTCCCTTATTCACTTCTCCAGTATCTATTTTCTGAGGCTTTGGTGTGCGATGAACCTCGGTGGCGAACTCGGGCATGTGAACAATGCCTTCTAGCCCGACGATACGTTCTCTGGGTTTAGACTGTAAATGCATCAGCCGCCAAGAGGATTACTCTGAACTTTTCAAATCTTGGAGGGAAAATGAAGTGTGTGTGTGTGTGTGTGTGTGTGTGTGTGTACCAGCACACAAAAGTTGTGTCACGGGACTTCCCTGGTGGTTCAGTGGTTGAGACTTCACCTTCCAGTGCAGAGGGTGTGGGTTTGATCCCTGGTCAGGGAGCTAAGATGCCACATGCCTTGCGGCCAAAAACCCAAAACAGAAGCAATAGTGTAACAAATCCAATAAAGACTTTAAAAATAAAATGGTCCACATCAAAAAAAAAATCTAAACAACAAATCCAATAAAGACTTTAAAAATACAATGGTCCACATCAAAAAAAAAATCTAAACAACAAAAAAGTGTCACAACTGTTTTGGTAACAAGTCACAAAATTCTAACCGGAACAGGAATTTACTGTAAAGGATACTGGATACTTTCAGATCCAAGGCAGGAAATCAACTGGTTCTCAGAGGCGTCCAGAATGCGGACTCAAATGCTGCGAAAGCCTTCCCGTCACTGTTCATCCAAGCCTTTCGGTGCTTCTATGGGTACCTGCTTCATTCCTCCCCTCTCCCTCTCTCTCCCTCTCCCCCTCTTTCTCTGAAAAATGAATTTCTAGACTTCTCTGGTCCTCAAGGAACCAGAGACTTTCCATTCATCTTATGTACTCTCCCCACCCTCACATAAACATGCTGAATTAAACTTTTTCCAGCCACCGGCCCTCAGCATTTGCTCTGCCCTCAGCCTGCAAAGCATTTTGCCTGACAACTTCTTTCCCCGTTGTTATAAATCAGTTCAAACACCGACTCCTAAGAGAGGACTTCCCTAGCTCATACTTACTGGGTACTTATCATACGCAACTGTGGCTCACAAAATCCCTGAATATTTGACAGTTGGCTCCCATTTAATTGCTCACGTCCTATTCCATTGCTTATTTGCTTTATAGCATTTATCCACATGTGAAAGTATTGTGTTTACCTATTAGTTTACCCATTTAACTTCTGTCTCATCATGATATAATGGGAGCCCCATGCAGAGGCGTGCCAGGGCTAGTTCACATGGGCTCACGACAACTAACTGTCAAATAAGCAGGAATTCTGTGAACCACTTGTTAAACTGATGACACCGTGGAAACCGAAAAATGCTACAAATCAGGACTTTCTTTTATTGGGGTATAGTTGCTTTACAACGTTGTGTTAGTTTCTGCTGTACAACGAAGTGAATTAGCTATATGTATACATATATCCCTCCCTCTTGCACTTCCCTCCCCTGACCCATCTAGTTCACCACAGAGCACCAAGCTGAGCTCCCTGCACTATGGAGCAGGTTCCCACTAGCTATGTTTTACATATAGCAGTGCATATATGTCACTCCCAATCTCCCAATTCATCCCACCCAACTCCCCAACCCATGTCCACACGTCCATTCTCTACTTCTGTGTCTCTATTCCCACCCTGAAAATAGGTTCATCTGTACCATTTTTCTAGATCCCACATATATGCATTAATATACGATATTTGTTTTTCTCTTTTGACTTATTTCACTCTGTATGACAGACTCTAGGTCCATCCACGTCTCTACCAATGGCCCAATTTCATTTCTTTTTAGGGCTGAGTAATTTTCCATTGTATATATGTACCACATCTTCTTTATCCATTCATCCATCGATGGGCACTTAGGTTGCTCCCATGTCCTGGCTATTGTAAACAGTGCTGCAATGAACATTGGGGGTGCATGTGTCTTTTTGAATTATGGTTTTCTCAGGGCCCAGTAGTGGGATTGCTGGGTCATATGGTAGTTCTATTTTTGGTTTTTTAAGGAAACTCTATACTGTTCTCCATAATGACTGTATCAATTTACATTCCCACCAACAGTGCAAGAGGGTTCCCTTTTCTCCATAACCTCTCCAGCATTTACTGTTTGTAGATTTTTTGATGATGGCCATTCTGACCGGTGTGAGGTGATACCTCATCGTAGTTTTGATTTGCATTTCCTCTAATAAATAGTGATGTTGAGCATATTTTCATGTGACTCTTGATATTTTTCATAGAATTAGAACAAAAAATTCTACAACTTTATATGGAAACACAAAAGACCCCAATTAGCCAAAGCAATCTTGAGAAAGAAAAATGGTGCTGGAGGAATCAGGCTCCCTGACTTCAGACTATACTACAAAGCTACAGTAATCATGACAGTATGGTACTGCTACAAGAACAGAAGTATAGCTCAATGGAACAGGATAGAAAGCCCAGAGATAAACCCATGTACCTATGGTCACCTAATTTATGACAAATGAGGCAAGGATATACAATGGAGAAAAGACAGCCTCTTCAATAAGTGGTGCTGGGAAAACTGGACAGCTACACGTAAAGGAATGAAATTAGAACACTCCTAACACCATACACAAAAATTAACTCAAAATGGATTAAAGACCTAAATGTAAGACTGGACACTATAAAACTCTTAGAGGAAAACATAGTAAGAAAACTCTTTGACATAAATCACAGCAAGATCTTTTTTGGCCCACCTCCTAGAGTAATGAAAATAAAAACAAATGGGACCTAATTAAACTTAAAAGTTTTTGCAAAGCAAAGAAAACCAAAAATGAGATGAAAAGAAACAACCCTCAGAATGGGAGAAAATATTTGCAAACGAAGCAACTGACAAGGGATTAATCTCCAAAATATACAAACAGCTCACGTAGCTCAATATCAAAATAACAAACAACCCAGTCAAAAAAATGGATGGAAGACCTAATAGACAAACCAGGACTTTTAAAATGTTTCCCAGTGAGCTGATTCACCGGTACAGCACTGGTTCCATGAAAGCAGAGCCTTCTTTCCTTTTGCACTGTTAACACCTAGATACCTTCAACATTGAACTTGTGTTGAATAAACCGATGCCTGACTTACTACTTCAGACGATTTCTTGTTTTTTCCCAAATCCGCGAGTCTTGGGGAAATGATTCATTTGCCCGACTAGAACAAGGTACTCATGACTGAAGAATTAACTACGGCAAAGGCAGCAGTGTCATGACGTAACTAGGGGCTGCTCCACTGATTGTTTGCTGTGTTCATAGGGTGGAGGTACCATTTCCAGAAAAGGCACTGGGTAAACAAATCAAAACCATTAAAAGAAAATAAAAATGTTCATTACATTTATCTCTCCCACTGGACTAGGATCTTCCTGAGGCAGCGTTGATGTCATTCAACTTTGTAGCCCCTCTGCCCACCAACACACTTCAGTAAAAAATGAATAATGGGCTTTCCCCACTGACCAGCAAAGCTCTTTCATAATGACATGGGAATGGTGGGGGAAGGCTCCCTTTGAAACCCTTCTTCTAAAGCTCGTCTGCTTTATTCAAGGAAACCAACAGAACAAGTGGGTCCAGGGACTCTGCTCTGTTGCCTAAACCATCAGGAGAGCATCTCAGGCCAAATCGGATAAACATGCCCAGGAAACTCCTTTCTGTGTTAACAAACCACATGGTGCACGCGCTAATAAAAATGAGCCATTTTCTACATTTATTTTTACTATGTTAAGCTTTTTAAAATAATGAGCCGTTTTTGACAAATAACCCTATCTTTAATTTAGCGTTGCCCAAATATGCAGTCATAACAAAGGTGACACAAGTTCTTTTATGATTCTACCCCTTAGGTGAGGGATTCGGGATAGTAGTTAAAACACGATTCTCTCTTTCTTTCAAAGAATATAATCAAAGTGCTGTCTCTAAGTGGCTGCTTTACTGCCTGACAGAATGTGTTATCTGCCTTTTTCTCCATAGAAGGCTTTTCAGCGAGTGCTCTTGGTAAAACGATCTTGACAAAGTTCGGGAGACAAGAGCGATGCCCGAACATAAAACAGTCTGAAATTAAGCAGCCGAGCCACGTTCGCAGCTGCTCTTGACATTCGTCACGAGCCCACCGCTAATTAAACAGAGGTAACTTTTCTCCACCTCGTCCCATTGATCACCCTCCAGGCTCGGTCTGTAAGCAGGTTTTTCTGTGAATTGTGGTCTGCTGGAAAAATCTGTTCACATAAAGGTATTTGAAAGTTTTGTCTTCCGTGGCCCCAGAGCAAGCTGAAGCACTTCACAGCAATGACGACAGTCTTGGGAGGAGAGCTTTCTGAGATTCGCCTGCGATGAACTACCTGCCTGAGATGGAGGGCCAGGTGGGCACGACTTGTGGATGTGCCCTGCCACCTCTCAGGTCCCTGAAGATTAGCCATCTCTCTCCTGGTCCTGAGGCAGTGCGGACTCGTCTCTAACTACATTTTCAGGCACATATCTGACCGTCGGGGATCATTTGTGGAGGATGCTATAAATCTCAACTCAGAGAGGGAAAAGAGAATCACGGTGCTCAATGACTGGTAAATTTTGGTGAGCGATAGCAAGATTAAGCTCTAAATAAAGGCTTTCAAACACTGTCCAGAATCAGATGCAAAAACAGTGATGCCCCGAAGTTACATCCTCTTAGGACCCCATTAGACAAAGGAAAGTGTCTTCTCATCACGAACTGCCATGCTAGTCAATTTCTTCTCCTGCTTTTCGTGTTTCATATCCTTTTATTGTTCCAGTAAAGACAAAAGCAAGCCAGGGGGAACCTTCAGTCAATCAGAGCTGCTACTTCACCTGGGGGCGAGGATCCCAGGATCCTACCTGGAGACACAGTGTAAAGGCTGGAGATGCTCCCTACTGGTCACCTTAGGCTTTGACCTTGGGCCAAGTCCACCCCAGGCCGCCCTAACTGTACACTCCCCTGCGATAAGAATCAGTAAAGAGCGTTTCCAAAATGGGCCTCAACCCTGGCTACACATTTAGAATTGCCTGAGAAGGTTAAAGAATTACCAAGATGGGGTCCCAGACCCCAGGGGTTTCTATTCAACTGGTCTGGAGTTAGACGTAGGCATCAGTGATTTTTAAAAATGCCACAGAGCAAGTTGTTTTTAAGAGTATCAGAACAGGAAGCCAATGGAGCCTCACCAGGTTCACTCAGAGACAAGCCAGCGGTGCTTATCGAAGGGATATGAGTATCCGCTAATGCCAGCACTAAATTAGGGTGCATTTCCTAAGACTGAGAAAAGAGATTCCAGCTCACCTGCAAACCAAGTCTGGGACACATTAAATGGAGGCTTGAAGACTCTTGGTTACTCACGTGACCACAGGTACATACAGATAAGCGAAGAGGTCCTGGTGGAGACTGAGATGAAGACAGAAGGCAGGCCTCACCCAAAGGGGCCAGACGAGCCTCAGCTCCAGACAGTGAGGCCAGGAGAAATTTGCCCGGTTGTGCAGTTTTTCAGGAAAAGCTGGGAATTGGATTTCTCTACAAAATCTCTTGTTTTTTCAATATTGGTTCTTTTATGTTTTAAACACAGGGCCGGCCAAAAGAAACATTCTCTGACCCTGTCACTTGTGGAACATCTCGTGGCCCACAGACCTCCTGGTACAGTGAGCTGGACCACTCCTGAGGAGCTTTCTCATTGATCAGTTCATCAACGTCCCTTTCTCTATGTGAGTCTGTTTCTGTTTTGTAAATAAGTCCATTTGTGTCATACTTTAGATTCTACATATAAGTGATATCACATGGTGTTTGTCTTTCTCTGTCTGACTTACTTCACTTAGTATGATAATCTCTAGGTCTTTCCATGTTGCTGCAAAGGGCATTATTTCATTCCTTTTGATGGCTGAGTAATAGTTCATTGTATATATATCACATCTTCTTTATCCATTCATCAGGGGAAAGGGGGTGGGGGAGAGGGATAAATTAGGAGTTTGGGATTAATAGATACAAACTATTATACATAGATAAACAACAAGGTCCTACTGTATTGCATAGGGAACTATATTCAGTAACCTGTAATAAACCATAATGGAAAAGAATATGAAAAAGAATATATGTAACATATATATATATATATGTATATATCTGAATCACTTTGCTGTACACCAGAAGCTAACATAACACTGTAAATCAAGATTTACAGTATAAACTTTATTACAGTATAATATTTATTATTGATTGAAGTATCAATAATAAATTATTTTTAAAAGATGTCATAAGTTTAAAAAAAAGCCCCTTTCTCAAGCATCTGCCGCAAACATAAAACTTTGACATGTTGCCTAAAATTCCTCCAATCAGATATGCGTTTGAATAGAATAAAAACTTTTTACCATTAAAGTCCTCTCATACCTCAGAGGGAGTTAGTTCACTACGATATGCACCAAGGGAAACAGAAGGATGTGGGAGGATAATAATAAAGGATGGGTTATCTTGCCACCTGAAGCATCACCAGAAGGGGGAGGTTGATGAGAGGCACCAGGAAGCCCGGGGGGCAGCAACGGGGCCCAGGGACCTGCAGACAGTGGCAGACTTGAGATTAACAGGAAGAAAGAGCAAAAGAATAGTGACTCTGGGCTACATAAATAAACATAAACATGTCCCTGCCTTCCTGGAATTTACATCTTTGAGGAGACAGACAACGTACAAATAAATATATAACATGTCCAGAGTGTATGAGGAAAGAGTGAGGGGATGTCGTGTGGGAACGGTGGGGGGATGGAGGGCCCTGAGAGCCATCGCACAGACACTGGCCTTAATCCTGCTTGAGACAGGCAGGCATCGCAGGCTTTGCAACAGAGGAATCACGTGATCTGACATATTTCTAAAAGACTCACTCCACATCGCAGTGTGGAGAATATGCTGTAGGGGCCAGTGGTAGAAGCTGGAAGCCCAGCTAGGATAGTGCGATCATCCAAGCCACAGAGAATGTCTCCAACACCAAATCAGATTTCTGCTGCAAGAATACTGGGAAAAGCAGCAGATTAGGGAGGTGAAAACAACAGATGCCTAACAAGCGAGCTTAACCATCTTCCATTAAACTGGACAATTAACACTTGCCTCCGGCCACTTTCTGAAGCTGAGAGCTGAAAGGACTATTACATTCTCAGCCAAGCCCATCCTAAGGGAAAGAAATTCCTCCACTCTTTGTTGCAAGGGTCTAAGGGTTGTGGAGGTCAGGAGAGTAAAAAGAGAATGATGGCTTTTACTCTGCTGACAGCCAGCAAATGTTTGAGTTATGGCTAACAATTAAGTCCTAATTGGCCATAATGTAAACCTCTTCTGAATGGAGGTGTAAATATTGAAACAGACAAGCTGCTATTTTTCAGACCTGGATGGCAGTCAGTCAAAATGAAAAGCTAATTTCAGCCTTGCAGGAAAACTCGTGTATTGTAATCAAGTGTGACAGAGTGGGAAAAATAAATTGGCATTTAAGGTGAGGGGCTATTTACTTCCCTGTTGCAATGCTTGTGATGATAAGTTGCACTGCCCCTTTGCAAAATTAAAGCAAGCTATGGCTTGGATCCAGAGCATGAGGAAACAACTGGGGAACTGGCCAGAGGCAGAGTTCAAAGACAGCTGAGAGCTGAAGGCAAACAATCCACCTTCTCAGATGTCCAGTGCTGGGGGGTATATCTCCTGCTATTTGGTTGTCCTCCCAATAGCTGGCCAAAGTAACTAATCAGAAGTTTACACTGAAAATCATGAAAATATAGGGGTGTGTGTGTGTACTGTTTAACCATACTGCAGCCCAACATTAAAATCTAATTATTGGGCTTCCCTGGTGGCGCAGTGGTTAAGAATCCGCCTGCCAATGCAGGGGACACGGGTTTGAGCCCTGGTCCAGGAAGATCCCACATGTCGCAGAGCAACTAAGCCCGTGTGCCACAACTACTGAGCCCACGAGCCACAACTACTGAAGCCCATGCACCTAGAGCCCGTGCTCCGCAACAAGAGAAGCCACCACAATGAGAAGCCAGCACACCGCAACGAAGAGTAGCCCCCGCTTGCCACAACTAGAGAAAGCCCGCGTGCAGCGATGAAGACCCAACGCAGCTAAAAAATAAAATAAAATAAATTTTAAAATTTTAAATCTAATTAAGGATGTAAAAGATTAATTTAGTAATTAATTTAAGAATTATTAACTAGGTGCCAGTTATGTCCAAGGCCTTATTCTAGGCACTAGGGAATCAACAGTGGACAAAATATATGAAGTCCCTTCTCCTGAGTAACCTACAGTCTATTGAAAATAATAACTAAAACTTTGGTTCTTACTCCAGAAGTCTTCACTCTTCTAAGTGTGTTACTTGCATTGACATATGTATTCCTCATAATAACCCTAGGGATTAACTACTTTTACTATCTCCAATTTACAGATGAGAATCCTGGGGCACAGAGCGATTGAGTGATGAGCCGGAAATCACACAGCTTTGGCTCCTGGGACACAGCCAGTGAGCCAGGCAGTGTCCTCTTTGAGCTTCAGGTCTAGAGGGGATGAAAGCATTATAGGAGGAGTTCCAAGTGTTACAGTTTTTACAAAGGAAATGCATGAAATGCATGGGGTTGGGGCAAGGGGAGGGAATAGGCCCCAACCTAGCTTGAGTATTTTTATCACAGCAGTTAACACTTGTAATACGGCCTCTCATAAACATGCATATGTTTTCCAAAGTAACATGTCTGGCTGATTTGAGGACAACAGTTGGTTTTGCTCTTTGCAAAAACCAGTAGTCTGGAATCCTAATCTCCTTTCTCCGTATTCATTTTAACCTCTCTCCCTCCAAATTCTATTACGGGTGGGCTGGACATGGGAGGGCGGGGTGGATATTTTCTAAGACATTAAACTTCTTGAATCATACAGTGTATATAATTTGTATATGTAATGTTCTGAAGACTTCACATCTTCTGTGAGTCTCTCCATTATAAATTATTTATAGGTTTTAATATTTCAATAAAGCCAGAAGGATTCATTCAGCTGCTCTGAACTGCTTATTCTAATACTCAAGAAAGAATATCAGCTTGTAAAATATTTGCTTTATTAATCTGAACATACTGAGGGGACTTTCTTAATTGTTCAGGGTTTAAGGGTATGACTAAAAAAATGAAAAGAAAAGGAAAACTCTTTCTGTCCCTGAGAGCCGCAGGTGCTTTACCAGATGACCCAGGGCTGTGTCCTTGGGTAGCGCCTGCTCTGATTCTCCAGCGGCAAAAAAGATGTAGAGAAATTTTTCTTTTTAAATGCTTACTTCCTAAATAAGCTTTGTTAATTAGCTGACAAAGGAACTGTAAGCTTTCTCACTTTAATGGGGACAGTCACGACACAGTAAAAGCTCCAAGTTTCCAGATCACATTCTTCAAAGATGTCTGTAGATGACATTTTAAGCTCCACCCAGAAAGCACAAAGCCAGGGTCCATTCGGTCATATCATTTGGCAAATTACTCATCCCCTCCGTTCCTCAATTCCCTAGGCTATTAATGGAGGTAATAATTGTATCCATGTCATTAAGCCAATATCAGAATTCAACTAGTCAATACAAAAACACCTAGAACAGCACTTGACATGCAGTAAGTTAAGTATAAGCTGCTATGTTGTTTTGTTATATATTCATTTCACACATATTATTGGACACCCACTGCACTCTTTTCTAGCTGTGAGGGATACAGAAACAAATGAGAGAAGACCTCCATCCATTACTGTACACTCTTGTAGGCAAAACAGACAAACAACAAATACATGAGATAAATTTCAGCTTCCGTTAACGGTCATGATGAAAATAAAAAGGGCTGATGGGAGAGGATGCCTCCTTGGGTTCCGTTAGGTCAAGGGAATCAGAGAAGCCTCCCTCTGGAGGTGATGCTTGAACGGTAGAGAAGGATCTGGCTGGGGAAGTATTAGAAAGAAGTGATCTGCACACAGAGAAAAACAAGGGCATGGGTCTTGGCCTGGAATGTGTCCGCTTGTTAAAGTGGCAAGAAGCCCACCGAGCTCAGGGAGAAGTAGCAGAGCTGAGGTCCCAGAGGTTAGCTGGGACCAGGTCCGGCTGCGCACACGGGTGAGATGCTAGCTTCTCTGCGAACCATACTGGGAAGCTATTGGAATCACAGGAGCTTGGAAATAACATCCTTTAACCTGCATCTTAAAAGATGACTCTGACTGCCGTTTGGAGCCACGTATCCAAGTCAACAGCAGTGAGCACATCATTCCAGACACTGAGGGGAAAAGGGTGAGGGATTTACCAGGAATGTGAATCTTACAGGTATCAGAGCTGGAGGAGACCTCCAGAGGTTAAAGTCCAGCATCCTCATTTCACAGAGAGGGAAACAGCACATCTCCCAGGACGTCAAGCTCAGACTTGAGAGAAACACTGATTGCTTGGCAAGTGCAAGTGCTGAAAAATTCAAGACGAGGCTTGAAAGCACAAGCTGCACCTGTGCTCCAGAAACAGCACCCTTACCAGGTTCTTTATTACCCCACAGAAACGTCGGGGCTTCTTTTTCCCTAAGTCTTCCTGAAAATAATCCTCCAGCCCCTGTCATCACTACTCACTGCCAGGTGGGGGCTGCATACACAGGCTGTGCGCACACACCCACCTGAGGACAGGTGTAGGAGAAGGAAAGAAAAATACATCAAGGGAACATGCCCCCAGGTGAGGTCTGTGCACGAGGGACCCCGCCATCAGAACTGCACGTGTGTTCTGGCCGCCCTTGGGCGGTGGGTCATGACGTCAGGCCTTTAAACAGGAAGGACGTGGATCTTCAGGGAGAGAAAAAAAAGATAGCGCACACCCGCATTCCGCCGCATTTCGCCTCAGAAGCCTGAGCTCGGCAGATGGGAGTTAAAGAGACTGCTGCTGCCTGAGGCGCGTCTTCATTTGTTATGTGGTTCCATTTGTTTCTTTCTTTAATGGTTCACTTAGCCAAACTCAGAACCAGAAAAAAAAAAAATCAATCTCAGAACATGCCCGAACTCTTTTGAAAAAAATGTTGGATTAAGGTGATTAAAAACGAGTCGAGGATGGATTTTACTACTTAATTTACACCATGTAGAAGATGACATAAATCCAGGGCTGGCATCACCAGTAGGCAAATTAAGTACATGGTTGGGGCACCAGCAAAGGCAGAGGCATTAATCTGGGGGGGGGGCAATAATTTGTAACGTTAAAAAGTCTAAATAATAATTATGGGGGAACACAGAAATTTGTAGGACCTTCATTCATGTGTGTTTTCTTACGGATTATTTTGAACTTCGCGTGAGGTAGGAGTTTAGGTCATAATCTCCCTATTAGTAAGGGCATCTAAAAGGCTTAATCTCTAATGGTTGTTATAAGGAGACAATGAAATGAGAAATGAAAAGTGCCTTGGTTTATTCCAAAGACTTTGGATGACGGATGTTAGTGCTTGACCCAAGCTCACTCCAACTACAGCATTACTCAATGCCTTAGATGTATTTCTCGGCTTACCGATTTAAAAGAGTTCTGGAAGCCATTATTTCATTTGGTTTTCACACCAAATGAAAGCCTGTGAGGTAACTGAGACCAAGAGGCTCTGGCAATTATCGGGCTTCTGATGACACATTAGTCACTTTTTAAACACAAGCTGAACTGATTTCTCCTTCACTATAGATTTTTTAAAAGGGATTAGTAGAGAGGAGGAATTTGTAAGTCTATTTACAATTAATACAAGTGATAAGACAAACTTTATGAACACTTTCCCTACAACAGAGTTTTATGATACATCTTCTCTAAAATTGTAATTGTGGAGTTAACACAAGTCTTGGGGATAAAGGTTGGAGTCCTACATTAAAGAAAGTCTGTAAAGTCTAAGAGTCTGATGGTTCCAAAAAGGTTTGTCTTCTTTCCACTGAATCTGAGAAAACATGGGGAGATGACCTAACTTGCATAAAAGAACCAATCATAATCAAATCTAATTTTACCTGGAACCATTGCCCCGTATTTCATTCATGAGTTTTAAATATTCTGTATCCGGGGTGGGATAGGGAGGGTTGGAGGGAGGGAGACGCAAGAGGGAAGAGATATGGGAACATATGTATATACATAGCTGATTCATTTTGTTGTAAAGCAGAAACTAACACACCATTGTAAAGCAATTATACTCCAATAAAGATGTTAAAAAAAAAATAAATATTCTGTATCCTTCCCTGTCTTGTTTATAGAGAAAAATGCTGCACATCACGGCACCTGAATAAAAAGGTATTTTTAAGTTCTCAGGGTTGTTTCCATTCTTTGCAAAATCCCTTGCCTAACTTATGATTCCTTTCATCAAGATTGGGCCAGAAGAGACAGGAAACGGAGATGGGGGAAGAGAGAAATAGAGATCTCTTTCACATTTCCCTTCTCAAAAAGGAGACGTAACTTTCTGATTTCACAATAGGAGGCAAAAGCATTACGAACCTCATTACACAGATAGGTTTAGGTGATCTGCCCCAAATCCCATAGCTAGAAAATTACTGTGAGGGGATATGAACTCTGCCCCTTCAACTCTGAGAGATTTCGGCCATGTGACACCAGGAAACAGACAGTCTCATTTCAACTGGATCCAGTGGACATGTTGAAAGGGGAAGAGAATTGTCCACTTTTTCAATTTGACATGATCTTAATAGTGACCTTGAAAATCATGATAGGACCAAAGGAGAAAGTTCCCTCCTCCTGTGTCCCTCATTTCACTTTTATTATGTTAAAATGTCGCCATTCTTTGCCCTACTTTTCCCTCCTTTGTCAAGTCTGCTCCACCCCAATGAATCTTCATTCATTAATTTATACATCCACATTTTTTTCATTCATTCAAACAAACATATAAGTGATTACCAAAAACCAGACGCTGCTCTGGAAATGGGAGCTATAGCACTGACCTTAGACAATGGCCCTGCTTCTGGAGCTTATATCCCACTGTAAAAAGAGAGAGAAGTGTGATGTAAATGAGAAAGGAAAGAGCCAGCACATCCTTGGACAAAAGCCAAATGGCTCACATGATCAGGAGATGCTGGTTTCGGCGGAGCAGGAAAGCCCTTAAGGGTAAACACTTCTCCTTACCTGCTTCCTTTGCTTGCTTCAGCTTTTTTCGTCTCTCTCTTCAGAGCATCATGACCTAGAGCAGGGAAGAAAGCGAGAGGGAAAAAAAGCCTCAGAACTCTTTAATCAAACAAAATGGAATCCCGAGTTCAAATAAACACAGCAGATAAAGACAGAGCTACTCAGACGGACTCGAGAGGAGAGGTGAGAATCCAGTCGACTTGTTCTGTTTCCATTTTGCAAGGGCTCTTGGGTGGTGGTGTGGTTCAGAGGTCCATGGAACCATGAAGGCTCAAGAGAGCCAAGATAGAAACCACTGACAGCCTCCATTAGGTTATAGACCTAGCCTAGGGAACAGAGCAAAAATGTCTGGTCAACCTGCTTTTCAGGATGGCCTTTGGCCAGCGTAGCCAGAAGAGTCATCATGGCTCAGCCTCGCACTCCGGGGTCAGAATTTCTCTGTAAAGATGTGGACTGTACATTTTCCCCAGAGCATTCCATATTGCATCCTTCTTCAAAAATGGGAAGACTGTAGGTAACCGGCCAAGAATTTAGGGACTCGGTATTTTACCCAAACAGTCTTCATCTAAACATGGCTATCATAATTGCTGTTACATTCAGGTAGTTACTAATTCTAAGATTTTAACATAAACAATAAACCTACAAAACATGCATGCATCCTCTTATCTGTTTGCTCTCAATAGGCTTTTAATGACTCAGATTATTTCTGTGTCTACAGATGTGTAGCCTTTTGGGGGAGACAGTAACAAAACAGAAACAAAAAGATAACTTGTTGGAAATGAACCAATTTGACATTCTAAAATTAGCTAAGTTTTGTCCCTTCTTTCTTCATTGTATTATTCTACCTACCCTTCTCCTCAGAAAAAGATTTCCAAGAACTGAAGTTTAGAACTTGATAAACCTCATCAAATTCCTCCAGAGCTTTACCATCTGCCATCTCTCTGACCTAAAGCAAACAATTTAATTCCTTTTGCTTAGTATTCTTAACTGTAAAATGGGATAATAACAGTGTCAACTTCATAGGGTTGTGGGCATTGGACTGAATGAGGTAACATATGCTAAGAGCGTGACACAGTGCCTGGCACGGAATAAGTGCTCAATAAATGGTAGCTATTATTATAAGTCGTGTATCTATTCTATCTTTTAAAAAAAATCTTAACACTTCCAGGCCCAGGAGTTCACCTATAGCCTATACTCCACAACTGGGCGATTGTTTTTGGTTGATAACTATTAAGCTAAGTCTTTAGATTTGAATCAGCCAAATACGATTAAACACCAACCATGACAACGCCTTGGGTCCTCCAGGCATTTTCACCTTTAATCCTCCCCTCCTTTAATCCTTCATGCAGCCCTGTGAGAACTGTATGACAGACTGGGAGTGGGATTGTGTGATTAACTAGAGTCTAACTGTGTAACTTCAAACCCCAACTTTATTCCAACTAGTTACCTAGCTTTGGGGAAATTACTTCTCTTATCAGGTTCAACTTTCCTCAAAGGGTTGTAATAAAAATTTAAAGATATAATGCAGGTAAACATACATGTGGTGTCTGGTGTATGATAAGCACTCGATAACATCAGATTCCATTATAGTAGAAGCTCTTTAATCAATCTCCGCTTAACTAACTTTACAATCTCCATTGCTTCAGTAAAACACTGTGACTGACGCTTACTAGTCCCTGGATCGCTTGTTTGCCTGCATACCTGTGCTTCCAATGGGTAAATTCTATGCAAACCAGATCACCTGCAATTGTTTATGCTCTCTGTTCCTGCTATTGAAGGCATACATATGGTACATAAATTGGTGAATATTAGTGAAAACTAATTTTGCAATGAAAATTAAGTTGAAATGTTTGGAAACTGGAAAGGAAACTGAACTAGGCTTGAGGGGAAAAAAATCATATAAAATGAAAACATCATTAAAATATCTAAAAATAGTCTACATACATTGCTTCACAATGTATTCTTTTTAATTTCCTCTTAATTAAAAAAAGAAACTGAGAACTCTCAATGCGTGTTAAGGGTATGGTTTACATAAGAAAGATGCAGGACTCAAATACTCAAAGAAAAAGTCCTTGTCCTAAATATGATTAGCAAAGGAATGGAAATTTATATGTTTTCATTTAAAATAAATTCTACTATATTAGCTATTATTTCCATATAATAGATATAAATGTGGTAGGCAGAATAACAGCCGCCCCAAAATATCTACGTCCTAATTCCCAGAACATATGACTATATTAACCATATATGGCAAGGGACAATGAAAGGTGCAGAGAGAATTAAGGTTGCTAATCAGTGACCCTGAGATGGAGAGATGATCCCAGGTTATCCAGGTAGGCCTAACATAATCACATGGGTCCTTAATTTTTATTTTATTTTATTTTTTTTTGTGGTACGTGGGCCTCTCACTGTTGTGGCCTCTCCTGTTGCGGAGCACAGGCTCCGGACACACAGGCTCAGCGGCCATGGCTCATGGGCCCAGCCGCTCCGCGGCATGTGGGATCTTCCCGGACTGGGGCACGAACCCGTGTCCCCTGCATCGGCAGGCGGACTCTCAACCACTGCGCCACCAGGGAAGCCCACATGGGTCCTTAAAAGTGGAAGAGGAAGGCAGAGAGGAGGTCAGAGTAAAGTGATGGGAAAGGATTCAACCAGCAGTTGCTGCCTTTGAAGATGGAGAAGAGTTAAAAGCCAAGGAATGTGGGCTGTCTCTAGAAGCTGGAAAAGGAAAGGAAGTGGATTCTCCCCTGGAGCCTCCAGAAGAAACGCAGGCTTGCCAACATCTTGATTTTAGCCTACTGAGACCTGTGTCAGACTTCTGAACTACAGAACTGTAAGACAACAAATGTATGTTGTTTTTAGACACTAAGTCTGTGGCCATTTGTTATAGCAGCAACAAGAAACTAATACAGTAACACCAAGGCCCAGAAGGTTTAATGACTTGCCTAAGGTTATGTGAAAAACCCAGCCTTCTTACTTCAGTACAGGATTCTTTCTACTATTGCCCACCTCCTTGTTTAACATAACAAAAATTAAAAGTTATACTTCTTAGAAGGCCAAATCGTATGATAATTGATAGTTAAGCAGCCACTACTCTATTACTGTTATTTTGGCTTTAAACTACCATTTCCTAAATGTTTATAATGTGTCAGGCTCTAGAAAGGTCACTGCATACAGAATTATTTTTAATTCTGAACTCAATCTGTAATGCACAAATATTCTCTGGTGTGGAATAACTTTGGTTACTTGCGTAGAGCTGACCAATGAAGACAGAGCTGGAGTTTAAGCTCAACTACCTAACTCAGAAACGGGGAGGGGGAAGGGTAAGCTGAGACAAAGTGAGAGAGTGGCATGGACATATATACACTACCAAATGTAAAACAGCTAGTGGGAAGCAGCCGCATAGCACAGGGAGATCAGCTCGGTGCTTTGTGTCCACCTACAGGGGTGGGATAGGGAGGGTGGGAGGGAGATGCAAGAGGGAGGAGATATGGTGATATATGTATATGTATAACTGATTCACTTTGTTATAAAGCAGAAACCAACACACCATTGTAAAGCAATTATACTCCAATAAAGATGTTAAAAAAAAAAAAAAAAACCTGTGGAAAGAAGCCCCATTGTAACTTTGCGTGCTCTGCATCCCTCTCCCCTCTCTTTCTCCCCCATCAAATGACCAGGACCATTATGAAACTTCCTGGAGCCCTAACTCTCTATACTTTAGTTAACGTCTCACAGCGTGAACAGCCCCGAGCAGAAACCTGAAAGGTTTCCCTGGAGCGATCCAGAATTTAGATGCAGATGGGAAAACAAAGTTAGATAAAGCATCACATTGACAGAGAGCCCTCCCCTTCCTAGAACTGCAGTGCTAAGAGCCTCATTTTGGAACACAGCATCTCCTGCTCAATACACAGTAAATGACTTTCTTACATCCTCTTAAAGAAATGGGAAATATTGAATGAATTCATCTAGGAGCCAGCACAGAGTATAAGCTATTTGCCTCATGTTGTTATGACTGTGAATGGTACCCTTTAATCATTGAAGTCTCCAAAGCGCCTCCACCCTCTTTAAATTCCTTTTTAACCACAGTTCTGCTTATTCCTTTAGATCTCGAAAGCCTTCTTACAAGACTGAATATATTACTCGTTTGTAGCATGGTATTTAAATACCCTCTGTTTGATTTTTTTTCCCACTAATCTTAACCTCCTCTCCTGAAGTATCACCTTTGCATTTCCTAAATCCAGCATAAACCTAACAGGGAGAATTTAAATGTCCATCATTTCAGAGAGGAACAGTATTTTTTAAAACACTAATTTTAGTTAGGGGATTTGAAACAAAAGTCCCTGAGCACAGCTTCCCCTCCCCGAAGTTGAAAACAATGGAATTTGTTTTATTAACATTTAATATTGACCGTGCACCAGCCAAGTGCACAGTTCTTCCACGCTGATGTACACTGTACCTTCCTGGGTGTTCCCAAACTAATGATCAGTTTTTCTCCCATGTCAATTTAGTTAACCGTAGTTGACACTCAAATTAGTTCCAAATTCCACTCAAAGGGGCCAGATCCTTTTCTCTCGACCGAAAAAAAAAAAAGTTTTTTTTTTTTTTTTTTAGAAAGACAAGTGGGGAAATGAAAGAAAGGCTGTGAAATAAGTTACATACAAAAAACAAAACACCAATTTCCTTTTTCTAAGTTGAATGGTCTTCAGCCCAGTAAATACACGTTAGTTTAAGAATCTGAGTTCCAGCCTTTAAACCAGTAGGTCCTTCTCACCTGTACCAATATTTTTTCACCTGCTCACTTTAAAGGTTCTCCTCCATATCCTTTCCAGCAATCATTGGAGGGAAGATATTTATTTTCTTTAATGCTTTGCCAATCTGTGTTTGCAGCATAAATGCAAATACTTGTCTACTTGTTATTTTTTTCACTCATCTCCCCAGGCCACTGCCAACCTCCCTCCCTTCATGTCCCTTGTGCTGGAGGAAAGCCCAGGATTTCCAATGTTTTATCACCAGGTGTTGCATCAACACTACAAAGTGGTATTTGGTTTCCCCACCAGGAAACCAAGTACCTGTGTCACACTCGGGCTTGTGCAATCAGCCATTAAGCTACATATTTCTACCTGTTCTCTGACATTAAGTCCTTCTCATTTCTGAAAGCCATTTTCACTGACCTGGACAGATTCTATTTATATTATTTATAATTTCCAGGGCTAAAAATTGTTAAGATTGAAAAGAGCTCAAGAATTAGCTGTTAACCACGCCCCCTTAATTTACAAACTAATAAAACTGAGCCAGAGTGATTCTATCTTTCAGTCCTTTCTCCCTTCACTTCCAATTTCTTCTTCCTGCTCTCCCACTTGGCTCATTTTCCCCCCTTCCTCCTTTCATTTTACAAACACCTATTGTGTGACTTCTTCATGCCAGGCACAGTTCCAGGTGCTGAAGATATAGACAGCAGTGTCCAAGGCAGACATCCCCTGTCCTCAAGACTTACATTCTGGTGGAAAACATGAACACAAAGCAGAAAATTAAGTATTCATTTGCAACTGTGATCAATGCTGCCCAGGAGAAGGACAAGATGGCATGAAATCAAATAACAAAGGGGGTGTTGGTACGACCTATTTGGGCAAATTACTCATCTGTATTAAACCTCTCAAAACGTTCATTCATTTTAGTCTAGAAATGGCACTAGAAATGTGCTCAAATATGTATTCACATGGGAAATCGTTACAGGTGTTTTCTACCATAGCAAAGAAGCCGTGAATGCCCCTCTTGAACAACTGCATTAGGTTAAGTAAAATATGGCACAGCCATATGATGAATTAATAAGTGCTTGTTCAGGGCTTCCCTGGTGGCGCAGTGGTTGAGAGTCCACCTGCCGATGCAGGGGA